>NC_083390.1:26485000-26785000 GCF_031755915.1 Ziziphus jujuba
AACAAAAACATTTCTAAACAAGCATTTTTATGATTCATGACCGGCAATGGTTTCTTACTCAAAATAGCTTTATTAACATCCCAAAAACTCAAATAAAAAATTTAATTTTTCCTCTCTTTTCTTTCTTCCCCTTGGTTTGGCTCTCACTCTCTCCTTTTCTCACTTCTCTCAAACTCTCGGGTTTCTCTCCCCTTCTCACCTCACTTTCAGCTTTCCCATGATTTTTCCACTTATTTGAGTCTTAAAGCACTTACTTGGTTGGTCTTGCACGACTTGGACTCCTTGGATGGGTGTTGTTGCGGTGGGGGCCATGCTAGTCCTCTCCTTTAGTTGTTCGGCCACCCTCCTTTGTTGTATTTGTATTTTATCTTTGTACACCTCTTTAGGAGTTAATGCCTCCATCTTGACCTTTTTACCTTTAAATATAAAAACAATACTATTCTCTCTACCATAATGAATAGCATCTCTATCAAATTGTCAAGGCCTACCAAGTAAAATATGTCCCGCATGCATAGGGACAACATCACACAAAACCACATCCATATATTTATCAATGCTGAATTTTACTTTGGCTTGTTTATTAACTTTAATCTCACCACTATCATTAACCCATTGTAACCTATAAGGTTCTAGATGTTTAATTGTTATCAAGCCTAATTTATCTGCCACAAGATTACTAATTACATTGGTACAATTTCCACTATCATTAATTATACTACAAATCTTACCCTGGATTTCACATCGGGTGTGGAAGATGTTCTCTCTTTGAATTTCATCTTCATATTTGTATGCAGCCAGTACTCTCCTAGAAACCAAGCTTAATTTAGCATGGGAAGCATTCAACATTTCGGCCTCACCTTCAATCTCTTCTTCCTCCTCTTGCTCGGTTTCATCACCACTTTCCGATTCTAGCTCACCATTACCCTCACTTTTATGTGCTTGGACAGATTCGGCTTTAAGCTCCTTTTTTTGGCTGATTAATGCTTTCTTCTCCCACCTTCGGCTTTGGCTTGCTTTCATAGGTAGGATTTTTTCTCCAGCCACTTGGAATTCATCTTCCACTGTTTGAAACTCCTCCAAACCATGAGCTTACACCCCTCCTCTTGAATTGATGTTCAAGTTTAATAGCCACATGCAACATCTCCTCCAACTCCACATATTGTTGCAATTCTAGTTGATTCGCTATCTCATAATTCAAACCACCTAAAAACCTTGCCATGGTTGCTTCCCTATCTTCATTCATGCTCAATCTCATCATAAGCATCTCCATCTCCTTGTAATAATCATCCCGGATCTAGTTCCTTGAGATAAAAATTGAAGTCTTTGATGTAGCAACCTAAGATAATGTGATGGTACGAACCGCTACCTCACGGCTCCTTTCATTTGTCGCCATGTAGTGATCAAGTCATCACTAACTCTCCTTTGGGTTTTTTGTTCATTGGTCCACCACTGGAGTGCATAATAACCAAACTCCATTGCTACCAACTTCACCTTCTTGGCCTCCGAATAATTATGACAATAAAAAATCATCTCCATTCTCTCTCCCATTCCAAATATGCCTCCGAATCACTTTTTCCCATGAAAGATGGAATTTTTACCTTGATATTTCCTAGATCATCATCTTCATTCCTTAATGATCTCCCATGGATTGGCCTTTCTTGAGGTTTAAAAATTTCATCAAACCCCTCATCCAAGTCATCTCCAAAGTTACTTCCCCCAAATTCCTCTCTTACTCGCCCTCGGCCTCCTCGACCTCGACCTCCATAAGCATCTAACCTTATATTTAGCCTTCCTTGTGATGTTTCTATCCTGTCCATCCTTTGATTTATATTATCAAATTGGGCATTCATCCGCTGCAATTGCTCCAATATAGTTCTCATGTCCGTTTGCTTACCATTCCTCGTAGCTCGGGAACTACCATGGAATCCTACAGACTCTTCTTCATTAATTCTTAAAGGTGGATCTCCTCTTCACACCGTTGAATCTGCCATGTTAGTATGAATAATACAAATATAAAATAAGACCTCATCAAATTCACTCCCTCACGTGTTTCACTCAAATAAGAACTCAACACTTGTGTTTGTACACTAGTTTCGGCTTTTAACCCTCTTTTGGGCTCCCACTCTCTTGCCTTTTTCCTCTCAATGAATTATATCACAATTCTAATTAAAACACCCACAATACAGCAATTATATCACAAGTATGTTTTAATTAAACTTATCAACAAAACAGTAGCAAAAAATAAGCAATACCGAATGAATTAACAAAACCTTGTTTTCGGCTATCTAGACAAATAAAGCAAAATAATAAGGAAAATTTCCGAATTAGCAAGAACTGGACCTGATGGTAAGAGATTAAGGATTCAAAAATAAAATTTAGGAAAAAGAATTTCGAATATGAGCAACAATCAAATCGAACAAAAATATAGAATAGTGTTAGTTGTTGTTCTTGTAATTCAAGTCTTTGTATCAAATCCTTCAACTAATTTTAATCAAAATAATTTAAACACCCAAAATTCAAATATCCAGCAACAAAAATAATTCTCCAGAAACTCCAAATATTGAATAAATAATCAACAAAACAGCAGCTCCAATAATTTCCAGAAAACAAATCAAACTCCAACAAACCGAAATTTTTTTTGTTTGTTCTTTTTTTTTTTATTCGGCTTTTCTTCTTCTTTTTTTTTTTTCACTCACTGAACATAAAAAAACTGCAGTAACAAGAATCAACACCAAAAGCAAAAACTAACCAAACCCGTGGCCTCCAACCACAAGAATAAAAATGTGCAGTTTTTTTTTTTCTTTTTTTTATATCTGATCGGTTTTTTTTTTTTTTTAATATATGAATGCAAATATTTAAGACTAAAACAGTAAAAAAAAAAAACCAAATTAGCAAGAACAATGATTAAATACAACCAACAAACTAGGAAGCAAAAATACGGGAAAACTAGGAAATCCTAATTCAACTAGGAATGAATTTTTTTTTTTTTAAATATGCAGAATGTGTATGATGATAGAAGCAACCTTAAACTAATGCTAGAATTGCAGAATAACACAAAAAACAAATAAAGCAAATAAAGATAGATCAAACCTGAACAAAATTTGGCTCTGATACCAAATGATACGAACCTAGGACGACCTGCGCCTAAACCCGTAATATATTAGCCCAGATCTAATCAAGTTCAAGTTCTAATGGTCACCTTGACCCCTAACAAACCTATGATTAAAAACCTTGGTATATAATGAAGACACCATAACAGGTGATGGATATTCTATTGATAAGTCAAAAATAAATCACTCATTCACTAATGGTGTTTTAGGTGTTCAAAGAGAACAAAGAGAATTCAATCTCACAAATAATTTTCTGTATAAAATTCAAGCTTGATTTCTCATTAAAAATAAGCCTTTAAATAGGCTTTGAATGAACAAACTAAAACCCTAAAAGGATTAGGAAATTTCAACCAACATAGAATCCAATTAGGAAATTGCCTAATTTCACACCCTTTCCTAATCTAATTTGGATTAATTAATTCCCTTATTTTTAATTAGAAATTAATTAATTTACAATGAAAATAATAAAATAATAACTTTTCTAAGCTTATTTTTCCAGAAAATAAATAAGTAAAAACCAATAGTAAAAGTAATTTCCTAAAACAAAAAGTAGAAATCAAATTAGGAAACTGATATACTAGCTTTCTGACTAAGTTGACTTTGTCCAATCTTTGACCAATTTGAGCTCCAAATCAGCTTCTATATGCTTTTTAGGATGTAAAATAGGATTATTATGGAGTCCCACACGTGGCCCTTGCTCGGAGGAAAGAGAAAAAGCCAACTCAGCAAAATACAGTAAAGCCAGCAAGCAATACAGCAATTTTTGGCCAAATTTTGAAGCTGTCCGTACAAGTCTGTACAAGTTGGTTTTACTTCTGCTTTTAATTGTTTCCATGACCTCTTAGTGATATTTATTGATTCCATAAAGAGTTGGAACCATTTCTTGCTGCCCTGGACTCCATAAATGCACCAAAACCGCTTCCTGGATCTGTATCGGCTTCCACCACTTGTATGCTCAAAACAGGTTTTGGAACTTTGGGTATGGACAAATGCTCTTAAGAATGAATTACCCCCTAGATAGAGGCAACAAATTTATCCCTAAACCTCTTAGCTTAAGCCCTAGTGATCGGGCCGATCTTCATTTGTATCGGGTCAGCAACCCAGCGGGTTGTTGGTTGTGCGAGCACGGACAGATTCGCATCAAAAGGCCCCACAGGTAATGAATGGGAAGATCAAAAAGTTGGAAGAAGAAGGGGTTTTTTGGTTAGACGCATGGAATTAGCTAAGAATTTTATTCAAACAAATATAGAACCTAAGTGGATGGTTTTATGTCTATTACTAGTTCTTCCTCCCGAGTTGAGACCTATTACTCAAATAGATGGGGGTAAACTAAACTCTGTAGAGGAGTTATCTATTGGAACAATACTGTTATCGATCTATTAACCACAAGTAGATCTGTGCCAGGGTAATTAGTAATGTGTCAGGAGAAATTGGTACAAGAAGCTGTGCATACACTTCTTTGATAATGGAATCCGCAGGTAACCAATGAGGGACGGTCATAATAAGGCTTACAAGTCATTTTCAGAAGTAATTGAAGGCAAAGAAGGAAGATTTCATGAGACTCTACTTGGCAAACATGTTGATTATTCGAGGCATTCTGTCATTGTCGTAGGTCCTACACTTTCATTACATCGATGTGGATTGCCTCGCGAAATAGCAATAGAAACTTTCCAGACATTTGTAATTTGTGGTTTAATTAGATAACAGTTGGCTTCGAACATAGGAGTTGCTAAGAGTAAAATTCGAGAAAAAGAGCTGGTTGTATGGGAAATACTTCAAGAATTATGCAAGGGCATCCCGTATTGCTGAATAGGGTGCGCACTCTACATAGATTATGCATACAAACCTTCCAACCCATTTTAGTCGAAGGACATGCTATTTCTTTACATCCATTAGTTTGTAGGGGTCGAAGGACATGCTATTTCTTTACATCCATTAGTTTGTAGGGGATTCAATGTAGACTTTGATGGGGATCAAATGGCTGCTCATGTACCTTTATCTTTGGAGGCTCAAGTGGAGGCTCATTTACTTATGTTTTCTCATACGAATCTCTTGTTGCTAGCTATTGGAGATCCCATTTCCATACCAAATCAAGATATGCTTATTGTCTCTATGTATTAACAAGCGAGAATCGCCGAGGTATTTGTGCAAATAGGTATAATCCATGGAATCACATCAATTATCAAAATGGAAGAACTGACAATAATAACTATACGAAAGAAAAAGAACACCATTTTTGTACTTCTTATGATGCAATTGCAGCTTATCGGCATAAAAGAATCCATTTAGAAAGTCCTTTGTGACTCCGGTGGTAAGTAAATCAATGTGCTATTACTTCAAGAGAAGCTCCCTTGGAAGTTCAGATTTATAGGCCCTATCTAATAGTAAGAAGCATAAAAAAAGAAATTCTTTGTATATACGTTCGAACCACTGTTGGTCATATTTCTCTTTATCGAGAAATCGAAGAAGCCATACAAGGACTTTGCTTGGCCTGCTCATATGATACTCAATAATATGGTATCCAAGCTATGATTCTATGACACTAGCGTGAATTCAGGTATTTCTGGTTTAAGTAGGACCATAGTTCCTGAAATTCTACACGAATCAAGATCGAGAAAAGGAAGTTTTCCAATCATTGACTGAAACCCATTGGCGAACCCCACTCAGCGGAATATGGAGATACTTATGGCAGAATGGGCTAATCTGGCCTTTCACAATAAAATGATAGATGCAACTGCCATTAAACAGCTTATTAGTAGATTAATAAACTACTTTGGAATGGCGTGTACATCACACATCCTGGATCAAGTAAAGACTCTGGGTTTCGACAAGCCACCATTACATCCATTTCATTAGGAATTGATGATTTTTAACAATACCTTCTAAAGGATGGCTATTCCAAGATGCTGAGCAACAAGGTTTGATTTTGGAAAAAAACCATCATTATGGGAATGTACACGTGGTAGAAAAACTACGACAATCTATTGAGATATGGTATGCTACAAGTGACTATTTTGCGACAAAAAATTATTCCTAATTTTGAAAGAATGAGGGCAAGGTTAATCAAAAGAAAAAAAGCTATGAAGGATTGAAATTGAGTTGGAGTGAAGGTGTATCTCGGCTTTGATGTAATAAGCTGCTGGAACAATTGTAACAAGGCCGGTTTTAGTGTTCTCTTGGTTTCAAATGGAAACTAAGGTATATTTCTCCAAAATTCAACATATTCATTCATTGAAATGTAATACATATTTATAGCATACAAAATAGGTGTGAAAGCATACCATGATCGGTTTTAAGGACCAATACAAACAAGTCCTTCATGGTGAATCAAAACCACATGTGTAAAGTAACTTAGCCACATGCATCATGGTTGGTTGACAAGTTTTGCTGCCTCATTAGTTGCTTCATGGTGAAGTAGTCCTTTCATGCATTGGTTGAGAGAGAGGCCGAATGGTAAAGTTCCATGTCACTAAGTAGCTTCCGTGTCACCATCCTTGTCACCAAGGTGCTTTCCATGTCATCTATGTGCTTGGCTTTTCCTAAACCCTAATTTGGCTAGTATACTTTAAACAACATATTTTAGTGTCTTTGTGCACCAACTTATCTAGCCTAGATTACACAGTTTGCTATAATTAAAAATACAAGCCAAATATGAAACAAACTAGGTTAATGATTTCGGCCAAGGCATTTCAGCTTTTACCTTGCCTTGGTCTCGGTTTTGCATGTTTCATGGCTAACACTTGCCATGATTCTCTAACACTCCTCCTTGGCAATGTTAGGTATGATGTGAAGAAGACTCCTAAGCATTTGAAGTCTTTCTTTTGGCAGTGTTTTTGTAAGAATGTCGGCCAGCTGTTCTTGTGTTGAACAATGCATCAAACTAATTTCTTTGTTTCTTTCAGCCTCACGGATGCTATGGTACTTCACAGGGATATGCTTGGTTCTTTTGTGTTGTACTAGAGTTTTGGTTACGGCTATGGCTGCAGTATTGTCACAGTACATGGTGGTTGCATTTGTTTGCTTGCAACCTAAGTTATCAAGCAATTTCCTTAGCCCAATTGCTTGGTTTGATGCAGCGGCTGCCGAGATGTATTCAGCTTCTGCTGTTGATTGTACCATGGTTCCTTGCTTGTGTGAACTCCATGAAAATGGACCTGAATTAAACATAAACAAGTATCCATAGGTGCTCTTCATGTCTTCTAAGCCACCTGCCCAATTACTATCACAATAGCCAACCAACTCACACATGTTGCCATGCTTGTATAGAATTCCAAGGTTGGCCGTGCCCTTTACATACCGTAGAACTTTTTTTGTAGCATGGTAATGGTTTTGAGATGGTGCACTCATAAACCTTGATAGCACACTTTACAGCATACATAATATCAAGTCTTGAAGCACACAAATAAAGCAAGCTTCCAATTAAGCTTCCATAAACCGAAGCATTCACTTTCTCACTTCCGTCCTCATGTTCGAACTTGGCATTTTGTATCGTTGGTGTATCAACAATCTTTGCATTTTCTAGTTGTAACTTATCAAGCAAATTCAAAGCATATTGTTATGAGATAAAATTATACCTTTACTTGTTTGCTTGATCTCCAATCCTATAAAGTAATTCATCAAACCAAGGTCGGACATCTTGAAGGTTTCTTTGACTTTGTCTTTGAATTCTTGAATGCCTTCGGTATTGCAACCTGTTATAAGAAAATCATCTACATAAAGAGAGATTACCATTGCATCTTCATATGTGTTGGCTTTGATGTAGAGGGTTCGCTCATTATCACTTATAGAAATGCCTTCATGAGTGAGGTAACAGGCTCATTGGCTTATATGCAGACAATACAACTTCCATTGATGGTTAATTGCGCGGGTTGGGTGGTAATTTAAGGATGCATGCTTCAGAAGCACTTTTTGCTAGCTTTCGAATATGACCAATACATGTAGATCGTGTTCTCGAGGTCTAACTTGAAAACCCTTATTTGATGAGCATGAGAAGCAAAGTTGAACAAGGGGGGAAGTGATGTGATTCCGCCAGAGCCCGCTCAGCCGATAACCCACCGAGGTGCTGACTCGACACGGATGAAGACTAGGCCAATCATAAGAGCTCAAATTAAGAGATTTAAGGACAACCTGGGAGTATTTATACAGGGGGTAATCAATCTCAACAGAGCTTGTCCATACTTGAAGATACAAAGTCTATTCTAAGCATCCAAGTGGTGGAAGCCGATATGGACCCGGGTGACGATTTTGATACATTTTTGGAGGCCGAGAAGCATGAAATGGTTCCAATGCTTTTTGGGTTCAACCCATATGCCTAAGAGGTCATGGAATCAAGTTAAAGCAGCCTCAAATGCAATCAAAAAGGGCTTGTACGGACAGCATCAACAATTTGGCCAAATTTGCTGTATTGCTTGCTGGCTTTACTGTATTTTACTGTATTAGCCTTTTCTTATTTTTCCAAGCATGGGCAACGTGTGGGACTTCATATTCAGTTTATTTGGCATCCTAAAAAGCATCTAGAAGCTGATTTGAAGCTCAAAGAGGTCAAAGATTGATTAAAGTCAACTTGATCAAAAGGCTAGCATTTTTAGTTTCCTAATTTGTTTTTACTTTTTGTTTTAGGAAACTACCATTACTTTTTGGCTTTTATTTATTCCTTTTCTGGACAAATAACTTTAGGAAGGTTTTTATTTTATTCTTTCCATTGTAAATTAATTAATTCCTAATTTAATATAAAGGAATTAATTAATCAAACTTAGATTAGGAAAGGAAGTATAGTTTCGGCCAACTAGGTTTCTTTATGTGTGGTGGCCGGTTTTCTTTATGTTCTAGGGTTTTATTTCGTGGCTTTGTAGCCTATTTAAAGGCTTATTTTTCAATATGAATACAACTTTGATTTGATTAAGAAAATACTTGTGAGATTAATTATCTCTTTGTTCTTTGAGAACACCTAAAACACCATTAGAGAATTGGTTGTTTTAGCTTGACTTGTCAATAGGTTTTCCATCCCCTATTGTGGCGTCTACATTATATCAAGGTTTCTAACCACAGGTTGGTTAGGGGTTGAGGTCCATTCCATTAGAACTTGAACTTAATTGAGATCCGGGCTAATATAATACGGGTTTAGGAGCAGGTCGTCCTAGGTTTGTATCATTTGGTATCAGAGCTAAATTTTGTTCAGATTTGATCTATCTTTATTTGCTTTATTTATTTTTGTGTTATTCTGCAATTTAGCATTAGGTTAAGGTTGCTTCTATTACCATACACGTTCTGCATCTTAAAAAAAAAAATAAAAATTCATTCCTAGTTGAATTAGGATTTCCTAGTTTTATCGTATTTTTCGTTTCCTAGTTTGTTGGTTGTTTTTCATCATTGTTCTTGTTAATTTTGGGTTTTTTTGATTTTCTTTTGCTGTTTTAGTTTTAAATATTTGCATTCATATATTCAAAAAAAAAAAAAAGAAGAGTTTGCAGCAACATATATATATATATAAAAAAAAAAAAAAAAAACTGCACATTTGTGTTTATTTGGAGATCACAGGTTTGGTGAATTTCTGGAGTTGGAATTGCAACTTTGGTAATTATTCTTGCTACTGCAGTTGTTTATGTTCTGTGAGTGAAAAAAAAAAAAAAAATAAATAAAATATTTCAGTTTGTTGGAGTTTGATTTGTTTGCTGGAAATTTGTTGGAGCTGCTGGTTTTTTTTATTATTATTCAATATTTGAGTTGCTGGGAAATTATTTTTTGCTGCTGGATATTTGGATTTTAGGCGTTTAAATTTTTTTGGATTAAAATTAGTTAAAGGAATTGATACAAAACTTGAATTACAAGAACAACAACCAACACTTTTCTATATTTTTGTTCTCTTTGATTCTTGTTCGTATTTGAATTTCTTTTTCTGGAATTTTATTCTTGAACTCATAATCTACTACCATCTGGTGCAGTTTTCAAATATTCCAACGTTTTTCAAATATTCCAACGTTTTCCCATTATTTTGTGTTTTCTTGTCTAGAAAGCCAAAAAATTAGGATTTGTTGGATTCTTTCGGTATTGCCTACCTTTTGCTTCTGTTTTGTTGATACGTTTAATTAAAACATACTAGTGATCTAATTGCTGTTTTGTGGGTGTTTTAATTAGAACTTTGAGATAATACATTGAGTGGAAAAAGGCAAGAGTGTGTGAGCTTAAAAGAGCGTAAAAGCCGAAACTAGTGTGCAAACACGAGTGTCGAGACCTTGTTTGAGTGAAACACGTGAGGGAGTGAATATTGTGAGGATTTATTTTATTTTTGCAGTATTTTACTAACATGGCAGATTCTAGAATAAGAAGAGGAGATCCACCTTTGAGGATCAATGAGGAGGAGTCCGTAGCATACCATGGCGATGCTCGAGCTACCGGGAGCGGAGACCAAGTGGACATGAGAGCTGTTTTGGAGTCAATACAGCGGGTTAGTGCTCAAGTTGAGCATGTGAATCAAAGGATGGGAAGGCTGGAAGTTTCCCAAGGAATTCCAAACACAAGAAATAGGCAAGAATTCCATAGAGGACGAGGCCGAGGACGAGGAGGTCGCGAGAGACCGAGAGAGGAATTTAATGAGGAGCCATTCGGTGGAGACTTTGGGAAAGGCATGGACGAAACCTTTGCTGTCCAAGAGAGAGCTGGCCATGGAAGGTATAGGAGGGAAGGAACAGATGACAATCTTAGCAATATCAAGATCAACATCCCACCATTCATGGGAAAAAGTGACCCCGAAGCATATTTGGAGTGGGAAGAAAAGATGGAGATGATATTTGACCGCCATAATTATTCGGAGGCTAAGAAGGTGAAATTGGCAGCAATGGAGTTTGGCCATTATGCACTCCAATGGTGGACCAATGAGCAAAACACCTGAAGGAGAGTTGGTGATGACTTGATTACTACATGGCGACAAATGAAAGGAGCCATGCGGAAGCGATTCGTACCATCACACTATCATAGGTTGCTGCATCAAAGACTTCAATCTTTATCTCAAGGACATGGATCCGTGGAGGATTATTACAAGGAGATGGAGATGCTTATGATGAGACTGAACTTGAATGAAGATAGGGAAGCAACCATGGCAAGGTTTCTTGGTGGTTTGAATCGTGAAATAGCCAATGAACTAGAATTGCAACAATATGTGGAATTGGAGGAGATGTTGCATGTGGCTATTAAATTAGAGCATCAATTCAAGAGGAGGGGTGTAAGATCATGGTTTGGAGGTGTTTCCAATAGTGGAAGGTCCAATTCAAGTGGCTGGAGGAACAATCCCATCTGTGAAAGCAAGCCAAAGCCGAAAGTCGAAGAAGAAAGTTCAAACTGGCCAAGGAAGGAGACTAGAACCGAATCTGTCCAAGCACCAAAGAATGAGGTAAAATTAGATCTAAACCTTCTAGAACTCATGATGTTGTGTGTTTTAAGTGCTAGGAAGGAGGACACATCGCTAGCCAATGCCCGAATAGAAGAATCATGGTGTTAAAGGGCAATGACGAGCTAGAATCGGAAAGTGAAGAAAGTGAGGATGAAGCCAAGCAAGAGGAGGAGGACTTGGAGGATGAACCCGAAACCTTGCAAGCATCCAATGCTGAATTAAACTTGCTTTCTAGGAGAGTACTTGTTGCATACAAAGATGAGGATGAAATTTAAAGAGAGAACATCTTCCACACCCGATGTGAAATTCAAGGTAAGATTTGTAGTATGATTATTGATAGTGAAAGTTGTACAAATGTAATTAGTAACATTGTAGTTGATAAATTAGGCTTAATAACTATTAAACATCCAGAACCTTATAGATTACAATGGCTTAATGATAATGGTAAAATAAAAGTGAATAAACAAGCCAAAGTAAAATTTAATATAGGTAGATATGAGGATGTAGTTTTATGTGATATTGTACCCATGATTGCTGGACATATACTATTAGGTAGGGCATGGCAATTTGATAAAGATGCTACTCATTTTGGTCGAGAAAATAGTATTGTTTTCAGATTTAAAGGGAAGAAGGTCAAGCTGGAACCATTATCTCCTAAAGAGGTTTACAAAGACCAATTACAAATGCAACAAAGGAGAGAAGCCAAAAAGCTCATGGAAAAAGCAGGTATGGCACCAACGGCTTCACCATCCTTTCAAGAAGGTAAGAATGAGGTTGCTGACCAAGGTAAGGTTTCTAAGACTTATATTGAGTGGAAAGATCAAAGAAAGATCGAAAGAGAGGGGAAAGAAAGTGGCAAACCTAAGAGCTTGGAGAAGGAAGGGAAATCCAAAGGTTTGCGCCAATCCAAAGGAGAAAAAAGAAAAAGAAAGAAAAGAAAGGTCAAGTAGCAACTTTTATTTGAGTTTTGGGGATATTAATAAGGTTATTGAGTGTAAGAAACCTTTGCTGGTCATGATTTATAACGAAAATTATTTTAATGATCAAACTAACTTTGAAGAACTTGAATTGCCAAGTTCAATGATTTCTCTTTTGAAGGAATTTGGAGATGTCTTCCCAAATGAAATTCCAAGTGGACTACCATCCAATTAAGAGGGAAAAGGTGAGCTTGCTGTCCAAGGTAAGTCTTCTAATACTCAGGTTGTGTGGAAAAATTTTAATAAAACCAAGAGTGAGAAATTTGGTGCAAAAGCCAAGAGTGAGGAAGGTTAGATGGTCGTGATTGAGAAAGGAAAAGGAAGACAAGAAAGGAAAAATATAAATTTTTATCTTAGCTTTGGTGATGTTAATAAAGTAATTATGAATAAGAAATCATTGATGACCATGAATTTTAAAGATACTTATTTAAAGATGTCTTTATTGCCTAGAACTTTATCTGCATTGTTGAGAGCTTTACTTAGTGGTAATTTGAAAATTTGGGAAATATTGTTTGCTAACTTTAAAAAATGTAATTTTTACCATAATGAGCATGTATTTCTAGATTTTGTTGTAATAGTATTTGACCCAGGAGAATTGGTTTGGTTGCACTTACGAAAGGAAAGGTTTCCTAAACAAAGATAGTCAAAGCTCATGCCGCCTATGGATGGACTTTTTCAAGTTTTGGAGCCGAATAACAAGAATGCCTACAAGCTTGATTTACCGGGTGAGTATAACATGAGTGCTGCATTCAATGTTGCTGATTTAACTCCTTTTGCTGCAGGTGTTGATCTTGATTTGAAGATAAATCCTTTTCAAGAGGAGGGGAATGATGTGATTCCGCCCTAGCCCGCTCAACCGATAACCCGCCGGGGTGCTGACTCGACACGGATGAAGACTAGGCCAATCATAAGAGCTCAAATTAAGAGATTTAAGGACAACCTGGGAGTATTTATACAGGGGGTAATCAATCTCAACAGAGCTTGTCCATACTTGAAGATACAAAGTCTATTCTAAGCATCCAAGTGGTGGAAGCCGATATGGACCCGGGTGACGATTTTGATACATTTTTGGAGGCCGAGAAGCATGAAATGGTTCCAATGCTTTATGGGTTCAATACATATGCCTAAGAGGTCATGGAATCAAGTTAAAGAAGCCTCAAATGCAATCAAAAAGGGCTTGTACGGACAGCATCAGCAATTTGGCCGAATTTGCTGTATTGCTTGCTGGCTTTACTGTATTTTACTGTATTAGCCTTTTCTTATTTTTCCAAGCATGGGCAACGTGTGGGACTTCATATTCAGTTTATTTGGCATCCTAAAAGGCATCTAGAAGCTGATTTGAAGCTCAAAGAGGTCAAAGATTGATCAAAGTCAACTTGATCAAAAGGCTAGCATTTTTAGTTTCCTAATTTGTTTTTACTTTTTGTTTTAGGAAACTACCATTACTTTTTGGCTTTTATTTATTCATTTTCTGGACAAATAACTTTAGGAAGGTTTTTATTTTATTCTTTCCATTGTAAATTAATTAATTCCTAATTTAATATAAAGGAATTAATTAATCAAACTTAGATTAGGAAAGGAAGTATAGTTTCGGCCAACTAGGTTTCTTTATGTGTGGTGGCCGGTTTTCTTTATGTTCTAGGGTTTTATTTCGTGGCTTTGTAGCCTATTTAAAGGCTTATTTTTCAATATGAATACAACTTTGATTTGATTAAGAAAATACTTGTGAGATTAATTATCTCTTTGTTCTTTGAGAACACCTAAAACACCATTAGAGAATTGGTTGTTTTAGCTTGACTTGTCAATAGGTTTTCCATCCCCTATTGTGGCGTCTACATTATATCAAGGTTTATAACCACAGGTTGGTTAGGGGTTGAGGTCCATTCCATTAGAACTTGAACTTAATTGAGATCCGGGCTAATATAATACGGGTTTAGGAGCAGGTCGTCCTAGGTTTGTATCAGGAAGTCAGGCTTCATTATTAGAGGTGATGGAGCTCTGGTTATTTGTTCTAGACTCTGTGATCCAGTAAGTGAAGGCAAAGAGACAAAAGCCTTCTAAACTTTTACAGCCTTTACCAATCCCAATATGGAAATAGGACTGCGTTACAATGGATTTTTATATTCAAGCTTCCTTCCATACAGACACATGATAGTATTTTGGTGATAGTGGATCGACTCACTAAGTCTGCACATTTCCTACTTATTAGAAAGAGGTTATCCCTTCAGAAGTTAGTAGGACTCGTTATGAATTATATAGTGAGTTGTATGTAGTGCTAGTATCAATCGTATTTGACAGAAAATCTATGTTTTACTTTGAGGTTTTGGAAGGGAATAATGAAGAAACTAGGCATTAAGTTGAATTTGAGTACTGCTTTTCACCCCAGATTGATGGACTATAAAAGGACTATTTAGACCTTAGAGGATATATTGAGGTCGTATGTGTTACAGTTTAAGGAAAATTAGAATGAGTATCTATTCATCAATTCTCGCATACCAAGCTCTTGGAGCTTGTTTGAGCTCGTACAAAGCTTTATGAAGCTTGTACACTTTCTCCTCCTCTCCTTCTATGATAAATCCTTCAGGTTGTTCAACATATACTTCTTCTTCTAATATACCATTTAGAAAAGCTGATTTTACATCCAAATGGTATATTTTCCAAGATTTGTTCTTGTCAATCATGTGAAGCTCCTCCTCCATTGCAGCTTGCCATTCTTTGTGTTGTGAAGCATCAGTATATGTTATAGGATCAGGTGTTGCCATCCTTGCACTTGCATAAAGTTATTCAATTGATTTTGTGCCTCTCTTGCCCACATAATCTTCATTGGTTGGGTCATCATGATCTTCATCATTATTTCCAACATCAAAATCACTTTGATCGGTGGAAGGAGTTCTTGATTGAATATAAGTGTTTGCTTCCACTTTATGCTCCTTCCAACTCCAATATGAGTTCTCATTTATTATAACATCTCTAGAGACAACAACCTGCATCTTAGTTACATAAAAGATTCTATAGCCTTTTGAAACTGAGCTATAGCCTACAAGAACACCAATACTTGCTTTCTTATCAAGTTTGGTTCTTTTGGAGTCATGGACATGCATGTAACAAATACTTCTAAAGACTTTTCAATGAGCAATTGAAGGTTTAAAGCCATACCATAATTCATTTGGTGTTTTGGATTCAATTACCTTACTTGGAAGTCGGTTTAGGAGGTACACACTTGTATTAGCTGCTTCGGCCCAAATTTTATTTGGCAAGCACTTCTCAAACAGCAAGCATCTTGACATCTCCATGATTCTACTATTATTCCTTTCACTCACTCCATTTTGTTGTGGTGTGCATGGAGTGGTAAGTTGATGTATGATGCCATTTGTCTTGTAAATATCTTGGAAAGTTTTGGATATGTACTCTCCACCATTGTCGGTTCTAATTACCTTGATGGTTGTTTGTGCTTGATTTTCAACAAGTGTTTTGAACTCTTCAAATGTGGCTGCGGCTTCTGATTTTTGTTTAAGGAAGTAGATCCAGCACTTCCTTGAATAATCATCAATAAAGATGATAAAATACTTCCTCCCAGCATGTGTTACTTCATTCATAGGTCCACACAAATCCGAATGCACCAATTGTAATTTTTCCTTTGCCTTGCTGATTGTAGTCAAAGGAAATGGTTGTCTTTTGATTTTGCCAAGTTGACATGTTTTGCAAACAGCATCACCTCCATGGATTTGTGGTAAGTTCTCAACAATTTGTTGAGTATGCATATGCTTCATGGTGGCATAGTTGAAATGGCCGAACCTTCTATGCCATAGCTTTGATTCTTCATGGATTTTGGTATTCATAGCCATTTGATTTTATTAATTAAAATCAATTACAAGGCTATTGTCTTTCATATGGACAAGTAATATAATTTTTTCATCCTTAGATATTTCACAACATTTATCTAAGAACTTCAAAGTATATCCTTTTTTCATAAGTTGAGGCACACTAAGTAAATTTTTGGACAGATTTGGTACAAATAAAACATCGGTAATTTGAATTGTACCTTTTGGTGTTTTAATGACCAAATCTCCTTTTCCTTGAGCCTCCATGATTTGTCCACTTTCTGCCCTAATTTTTGTTGCAATTCTTGGGTTAAACTTGACAAACAAGTCCCGATTGTTGCACATGTGATTTTTGCACCCGTTGTCCAAGATCCATGAGTCTGATTGAGCTTGCAAGGTTGCAAGTTGCTGTGAAGGTATGTGCATGCTCACCACTTGCCTCTTCGGGTTCATGAGCATGTCTAGCTTCTTACCTTTGGTTCCTTTGCTTGCAAACTCTTTCCATGTGACCAAATTGCTTGCAAATTTTACATTGAGCATTCGATCTCCACCAGCATATCTTAGCCGTGTGTCCTTGCTTTTTGCAAATTATGCAAGGACCATATGTCATCTTGTTCTCTCTTTGGTTTGTTGTTTCCTTACCTCTATTTTGCCTTTGGAAAGGCCTTGGTTGCTGGATTGATTTACCTTTGTTATTTGCTACAAGGGCTGCTTCACCCGAGCTTCATTCACCTTGTAGCCGAAGACTCCTCCTTTGTTCCTTGGCTTGCAAGGCATTGATCAATTCAGCAACTGTGAGTTGTGTAAGGTCTCTTGTCTCTAGGACCAAAGTTAAGATCTTTGCTTCATACTTCTCTGGAAGGCATATAAGGATCTTTTCAACAATCCTTCGATCTGGTAAAAACTCACCATGCAATCGGATTTGGTTGACAATCTTAATAAGTTTGTTAGAAAACTCCTTCATGGTTTCATGCTCCAACATCTTCATATTTTTGAATTCTCTTCTAAGGTTGAGCAGCTGCATCTGTCTTGATCTTGTACTTCCTTGGAACTCCTCTTGAAGCTTTTCCCGTGCTTGTCTAGGAGTTGTACAAGTCATAGTTCTAGTGAAGATGTCATCGGTCACAACAGCTTGTATTGCCGTGAGAGTTTTGTAAGGTCTTGCATTTTCTTCACTATGAAGTTTGATTTGATTCACAGTAGCACCTGCTCTCAATGGTTTTACCTCATAATCAACTTCAACAAGCTCCCAAAGGTCATAAGCTTAAAGATAAGATCTTATTTTGATTGCCCAAACAGGATAGTTGTGGCCATCAAACATGGGAGTTGAAGGTGCTGAAAGATGTGAGGAAGCCATTTAAACCGGTCGGTGTTTTATGAGTTTTGAATCGGTTTTTGTTGAGGGATTGATGAAACCAGGCTCTGATACCAATTTGAAAGGATGAGGGCAAGGTTAATCAAAAGAAAACAAGGCATGAAGGATTGAAATTGATTTGGGGTGAAGGTGTATCTCGGCTTTGATGTAATAAGCTGCTGGAAAAATTGTAACAAGGCCGGTTTTAGTGTTCTCTTGGTTTCAAATGGAAACTAAGGTATATTTCTCCAAAATTCAATATATTCATTCATTGAGATGTAATACATATTTATAGCATACAAAATAGATGTGAAAGAACACCATGATCGGTTTTAAGGACCAATACAAACAAGTCCTTCATGGTGAAGCAAAACCACATGTGTAAAGTAACTTAGCCACATGCATCATGGTTGGTTGACAAGTGTTGCTGCCTCATTAGTTGCTTCATGGTGAAGTAGTCCTCATGCATGATGACACATGTCCTTTCATGCATTGGTTGAGAGAGAGGCCGAATGGTGAAGCTCCATGTCACCAAGTAGCTTCCATGTCACCATCCTTGTCACCAAGGTGCTTTCCATATGTAGTGGAACAGTTGAGAGCTAATGCAACCTAAGCACAAAGAAATGCACATGAGGCCAAAGTTGCCAAGGGGTTCAAGGCCCTCACTGCCTTGCACTCCTCCATGAGTGATTCCATTTTTACAATGATAATGTCATGCACAAGTGCTAGAGAGGTTTGGATAAAGCTTCAAGAGGAGTTCCATGGAAATACTAGAACTCGGCAAATGCAAGTTTTAAACCTAAGAAGAGAGTTTGAGACCTTGAAGATGAAGCAGAATGAGCTTGTCAAGGATTTCATGGAAAGGATGCTCAAAGTGGTAAATCAAATTCGGGTCCATGGTGAGCAATTGACCGATCAAAGGGTAGTAGAGAAAGTATTGGTGAGCTTACCCGAAATGTTTGAAGCTAGGATTTCCTCCCTTGAAGAATCTAGAAATCTTAGTGAAATAACCTTGAGTGAGCTCATGAATGCTCTTCAAGCAACCGAACAAAGGAGTGCCATTAGAAAGGAGGAGACCATAGAGAGTGCATTCTATGGTGGCCACGGCAACAAAAAGAAGAATAAAGGAAGGAAGAGAAAACAAAAGTGGATGGAATCAACAACAACAACAACAAAGCCATCAAAACCGAGGAGGGCATCCACCTTGCCCTCATTGCAAGAAGCTTGGAAATCCACCATCCAAGTGTTTTTGGAGGCTGGATGCATCTTGTGAAAGATGTGGAGGAAAAGGCCACATTGCCAAAGTACGCAAGCAAAGGAGACAACAAGCCAATGTGGTTAATGAAGAAGCCGAGAACCTATTTATGGCCGCATGCCTTAAAGCCACAAGTAGTGGTCTCGGTTGGCTTGTGGATAGTGGTTGCTCACACCACATGAGTTTCCAAAAGGATGGCTTTATGGAGCTTGACCGAAACTACAAAACCAAAGTGAAGATTGGTGATGGCCGGTTCATGAAAGTAGAAGGCAAAGGAGATGTGTGCTTGAACACCAAGGAAGGTACCAAAATTATAAAAGATGTGCTATATGTTCCTAGTTTGTGTGGAAACTTGCTTAGTGTAGCACAATTGTTAGAAAGAGGCTTTGCTTTAAATTTTGCAAAAGATGGATGTATCATATATGATGCTTGTCGTAATGAGCTGTTTAAGGTACCATTGAAGGACAAAAGCTATAGATTGGACCTACTTAGGAATGAACAAGCCTTAAAAACCAAAGTGGAGTCCATTTCTCAACTTTAGCATAAAAGGCTTGGGCATTCTAGCTATGGTGCCATGAAAAACACCAATGCCATTGTGAAGGACATTCCAAAGATTGAGGAGATGAAAAGCCTATGTGATGTATGCCAACTAGGGGAATCCACACGGCTTCCATTCCCTAAAGCCGGTTCATGGAGAGCTAAGGAGAAGCTTGAGCTAGTCCATTCGGATGTGTGTGGACCCATGAGTTTGTCATCAATTGGCGGATGTAAGTACTTCCTAACCTTCATTGATGACTACTCAAGGATGTGTTGGGTATATTTTCTAACAACCAAGTCACAAGTGCTTGAGAAGTTCATGGAATTCAAGAAGATGGTGGAAACCCAAAGCAATGCAAAGATGAAGTGCTTGAGAACCGACAATGGTGAAGAATATACAAGTTTTGCTATGGAGGATTTTTGCAAAGAAAATGGAATGGTGCATCAATTCACAACACCATACACACCACAACAAAATGGTGTTTGTGAGAGAAAAAGTAGGACCTTGATGGAGATGGCAAGGTGCATGATACATGAGAAGAACATGCCAAAGAAGTTTTGGGCCGAAGCCATATACACAGCTAGCTACATCCAAAATCGAGCATACACCAAAGCCAATGAGTCCAGACACCCTATGAGATATGGTATGGAGAAAAACCATCTTTGGACAACATAAAAATCTTTGGAAGTGTTTGTTTTCTCCATGTTCATCCACACATGAGAGACAAGCTTGACAAAAGGGCAAATGTGGGCATCTTGGTCGACTTTAGTGAGGTTACCAAAGGTTTTAGAGTTTTCAACTTGGAAACCAAGAAACTTGTGGTAACAAGGGATGTGAGGATTGATGAAGATGTTGTTTGGGATTGGGCAAATGAGGAGCTTCTTGTCCATGAAGATAATGCTCGGTTGGATGATGAAGAAGAAGAAACCAATGACAATGACAATGAAGAAAATGAAGATGATGAGGAGGATGCACTTGAGACCATTGGAGCCAAATTGGAGATCGGAGATGGTGTTAGAGGAGAAAGGCCATTGCTTGAAATATATGAAAGGTGCAATGTTGCCTTGAGTGATCCTACCAATGCTCAACAAGCTATGCAAAAGAAAGAGTGGATGGAGGCCATGCAAACCGAAATGGATATGATATAAAAGAATGAAACTTGGTCTTTGGTTTCTAAACCTAAAAATAAGAAACCAATTGGTGTAAAGTGGATCTTTAGGACCAAGTTCAACCCGGATGGAACAATATGCAAGCACAAGGCAAGGCTTGTGGCAAAAGGCTATGCACAACAAGCGGGTGTAGATTATGGAGAGACGTTTGCACCGGTTGCAAGAATGGAGACCATAAGGCTCATCCTATCCATCTCGGCCTCAATGTCATGGAAGGTGTACCACCTTGATGTAAAGTCGGCTTTCTTGAATGGTGTGCTTCAAGAGGAGGTTTATGTCAAGCAACCCGAGGGCTTCATTGTTCAAGGACATGAGGACAAAGTCTACCATCCACACAAGGCACTTTACGGGTTAAAGCAAGCACCTAGGGCTTGGTATGGCAAGATTGATGGTTACTTGACCTACCAAGGCTTTAGGAGGAGTCCAAATGAGCCAACACTATACATAAGGAATGAAGAAGGCATGATTGTTATCTCACTCTATGTGGATGATTTGTTGGTCACGGGTGAAAATGAAAAGAATGTGGAAATTTTGAAAAATGAACTTGAAAAGGAGTTTGACATGTCAAGCCTTGGTGAAATGAATTACTTCCTTGGAATGGAAGTGATGCAATGCTCTAGGGGTATTTTCATATCTCAAGAGAAATACATCAAAGATCTTTTGAAAAAGTTCAACCTTGATGAATGTAAGCCAATGTCAACACCAATGAGCCAAGGAGACAAATACAAGAAGGAGGATCGCACACCAAAGGTAAACCCGACCCTATATAGAAGCATGATAGGAAGTTTGCTCTATGTATGTTCATTAAGACCGAATATTATGCATGCCACATGTGTTTTGTCTAGATATATGCAAGCACCATCCCAAAACCATTTTGTAGGCGTCAAAAGAATTCTTAGACACTTAAAAGGAACACAAGACTTTGGAGTTTGGTATGATAGGCAATATGTGATGAGATTAATGGCCTACTCAGATAGTGATTGGGCTGGATGCTTGGATGATATGAAGAGCACTTCGGGGTATCTTTTCTCACTTGGTAGTGGACCATTCTCATGGAATGCAAAGAAGCAAGCAACAACCGCTCAAAACACCGCCGAAGCCGAGTACATTGCTTGCACTTCATGTGCAAATCAATGCATTTGGCTTAGGAAATTATTGGAGGACCTTGGTTATCCTTAAGAGGGTTCAACCATCATCAAATGTGAGAACACTTCAGCCATATCAATAGCCAAGAACCCCGTTCAACATGGAAGGACAAAACACATACCGGTGAAGTATCACTCTTTAAGGGAGTTTGAAGAAAATGGAGAAGTAAGCTTGGAATATATCAAGACCGAAGATAACCTTGCATATTTCTTCACCAAGACACTTCCAAAAGCAAGATTTGAGACCTTGAGGAAGCTTCTAAATATTTCAAGCAAGAACACCAAGGAGGAGTGTTGAAATGTGGTGATCTTGCCACAATGTGCAAGGTAGTTCGGTTACACTTGCACTCTTTGTTTTGCAACATCAAAGACCAAACATTATTTATGTTTATGCATTTTATTTTATCTTGTAATGTTTAAGAACAATATCCTTTTTGTAATGCCCTAAGCTCATTATCTAGCTTTAGGCCTTTTTTGTCTAGTTGCTGGAATTGTATTTCCAGCAACATAAGTCCACTTCCTTGGATGCCGTTTGAAGTAGGTTTGGGATTTGGACCTGAATTTTGGATATGATAAACTAGATATGTAGAGGAAGAAGCAGAAAAAATAATGGCCCAATTTGGAGCTGGGAAGGCTGAGTTAAGCCCAAAACAATCTGACCCTTGTGCAGTGTTGTTGCCCAGAAAACTGGGCAAAACTGCCTCGGGTTTGATTATTTTTGAATGGGTAAATGGACTTTGTTTTATCTGGTTTTTGGCTAGAACATAGTTTAATATTCAAAAAGGCTTCCCTCCAGTTTTCAAGGCAAATGGAGCTGGTTTTCAAATTCAAACACCTTAGACAAGCTGAACTGCCCATTAAAGAAAGTTTCTTGCATGCCCAGCACATTGATTAGAGTTAGTTGAGGTAGTTTGGCTTGGTTGGTTACTTTTAATGCTTTTATATTTATTGCTCAATATGACAGCATGCCTTATTGTCTTTTTGATGTATTTAAAAATATGAAAATTGTAATGAAAAATGTTGAGAAAGAAAATATTCAAAAACAGATTTTGAAAAACAACATTTTGGGGCTGTCTTTCTCTCATCTACTACATTTTGGTTTCTTCTTCTTCCCAAAAGCTAACAACCTTCTCAAGAACCCTAAACCTCCATTAAAACCAGAAACAAAACCTAAACAAAACCAAAAAAAAAAAAAAAAACAAAATCAAGAACCAAGAACCAACAACAATCATTCTTGACTAACACCTTGAATGATTGTGCTCTAGGGTACAACAACATAAACCTACACCAAATTCCATCAGCTCTTCATGTGAAAATCAATGCATTTGGCTTAGAAAATTATTGGAGGACCTTGGTTATCCTCAAGAGGGTTCAACCATCATCAAATGTGACAACACTTCAGCCATATCAATAGCCAAGAACCCCGTTCAACATGGAAGGACAAAACACATACCGGTGAAGTATCACTCTTTGAGGGAGTTTGAAGAAAATGGAGAAGTAAGCTTGGAATATATCAAGACTGAAGATAACCTTCCAGATTTCTTCACCAAGCCACTTCCAAAAGCAAGATTTGAGACCTTGAGGAAGCTTCTAAATATTTCAAGCAAGAACACCAAGGAGGAGTGTTGAAATGTGGTGATCTTGCCACAATGTGCAAGGTAGTTCGGTTACACTTGCACTCTTTGTTTTGCAACATCAAAGACCAAACATTGTTTATATTTATGCATTTTATTTTATCTTGTAATATTCAAGAACAATATCCTTTTTGTAATGCCCTAACCTCATTATCTAGCTTAAGGCCTTTTTTCTCTAGTTGCTGGAATTGTATTTCCAGCGACATAAGTCCACTTCCTTGGATGCTGTTTGAAGTAGGTTTGGTATTTGGACCTGAATTTTGGATATGATCAACTAGATATGCAGAGGAAGCATCGGAAAAACTAATGGCCTAATTTGGAGCTGGGAAGGCCAAGTTAAGCCCAAAACAATCTGACCCTTATGCAGTGTTGTTGCCCAGAAAACTAGGCAAAACTGCCTCGGGTTTGATTACTTTTGAATGGGTAAATGGACTTTTTTTTATGTGGTTTTTGGGTAGAACATAGTTTAATATTCACAAAGGCTTCCCTCCAATTTTTAAGTCAAATGGAGCTGGGTTTCAAATTCAAATGCCTTAGACAAGCTGAACTGCCCATTAAAGAAGGTTTCTTGCATGCCCAGCACATTGATTAGAGTTAGTTGAGGTAGTTTGGCTTGGTTGGTTACTTTTAATGCTTTTGTATTTATTGATCAATATGGCAGCATGCCTTATTGTCTTTTTGATGTATTTAAAAGTATGAAAATTGTAATGAAAAACGTTGAGAAAAAAAATATTCAAAAACAGATTTTGAAAAACAACATTTTTGGCTCTCTCTTTCTCAACTGCTACATTTTTGGTTTCTTCTTCTTCCCAAAGGCTAACAACCTTCTCAAGAACCCTAAACCTCCATTAAAACCAGAAACAAAACCTTAACAAACCTAAAAAAAACAAAATCAAGAACCAAGAACCAACAACAATCATTCTTGACCAACACCTTGAATGATTGTGCTCTAGGGTACAACAACATAAACCTACACCAAATTCCATCATAGGGGAGGTCCTGCGAAAAAATAGCTCGATGCTATGATGATAAAAAGGTTAACATCTCTCATTCTTATTACTTTATTTTTTCAATATGAAAAAAAAAAATGAAAAATGAAAAGGTCATCTATTGAAAACCCCAATTATGAAATCCCTTCTCTCCCACTTTTGATGTGATTCCTCCCGAGCCCGCTCCACCGATAACCCGCTGGGGTGCTGACTCGACACGGATGAAGACTAGGCCAATCACAAGAGCTCAAATTAAGAGATTTAAGGGCAACCTGGGAGTATTTATACAGAGGGTAATCAATCTCAACAAAGCTTGTCCATACTTGAAGATACAAAGCCTATTTGAAGCATCCAAGTGGTGGAAGCCGATACTAACCCGGGTGACGATTTTGGTACATTTTTGGAGTCTAGGAAGCATGAAATGGTTACAATGCTTTATGGGTTCAATACATATGCCTAAGAGGTCATGGAATCAAGTTAAAGCAGCTTCAAATGCAATCAAAAAGGGCTTGTACGGACAGCATCAACAATTTGGCCGAATTTGCTGTACTGCTTGCTGGCTTTACTGTATTTTACTGTATTAGCCTTTTCTTATTTTTCCAAGCATGGGCAACGTGTGGGACTTCATATTCAGCTTATTTGGCATCCTAAAAAGAATCTAGAAGCTGATTTGAAGCTCAAAGAGGTCAAAAATTGATCAAAGTCAACTTGATCAAAAGGCTAGCATTTTTAGTTTCCTAATTTGTTTTTACTTTTTGTTTTAGGAAACTATCATTACTTTTTGTCTTTTATTTATTTATTTTCTGGACAAATAACTTTAGGAGGGTTTTTATTTTATTCTTTCCATTGTAAATTAATTAATTCCTAATTTAATATAAAGGAATTAATTAATCAAACTTAGATTAGGAAAGGAAGTAGAGTTTCGACCAACTAGGTTTCTTTATGTGTGGTGGCCGATTTTCTTTATGTTCTAGGGTTTTATTTCATGGCTTTGTAGCCTATTTAAAGGCTTATTTTGTAATAAGAATACAACTTTGATTTGATTGAGAAAATACTTGTGAGATTAATTATCTCTTTGTTCTTTTAGAACACCTAAAACACCATTAGAGAATTGGTTGTTTTAGCTTGACTTATCAATAGGTTTTCCATCCCCTATTGTGGCGTCTACATTATACCAAGGTTTCTAACCACAGGTTGGTTAGGGGTTGAGGTCAATTCCATTAGAACTTGAACTTAATTAAGATCCGGGCTAATATGATACGGGTTTAGGAGCAGGTCGTCCTAGGTTCGTATCAACTTTACACCTCGGAATGCACCATTCTTATATAGAGAGAGGCATTTTCACATCTTCTTAACCCAAAATGACTAGAGAGAGGAAAGGTTCCTTTTTTTTTTTGGGTACTCCCGAGAGCAGATTCAGTGGAGTGTTCGAATCCCTCCTTGTCCAGAACTGGCCAAAAAGGGAAGGACCTTTCCCTTTGGGGGTAGGAAAATCATGATCGGGATTGTGGACCCGAAGCTATGGAATTTGGGCATGGATCTTTTGTCAAAATGGAACAGCCTTACTCTTTCTTTTTTCTTTCTTTTTATTTATCATTAATGATGGATCAATTAAATATAGTATGCCCGACTCGAAGCCCAAATCGACATTTTTTTTTTTGTTTTATGCCCTATAATTCTTCCTCAGGCAGTATTGGACAGAATAGCAGAGAAAATTCAAGTATTAGTAGCATAGCAAAAATGCATTTCTCGTCATTAATATGTTTGCTCGCGGTAATTGTGGCCTACCGGGCAAATCAATGACTACATCTTTGATGCATTTCCTAGTACAAATGAGAATTCTTAATTGGATAGTTGTAAATAGCCCCAGATTATGGAACAAAGGATTATCCCAGGCCTACGCCGAGGTATTGACGGCGATTCTCAAATATCGCAGAACATAAAGTGATACGATGAGATAGAATGCAATAGAAACAAAGACACAAGGAATGAGTTACCTACTCTTAACGGTCAAAGCGAGCCCTTTCATTCCGAATTCTTGAATTCGAAATGAATCAAATCTCCCCAAGTAGGATTTGAACCTATGACCAGTCAGTTAGATCTCATAGAGTTTAATTCCCGTTCTCAACCCATAACCAATATGAGCACAAAGTTTCCTTTGTAACTCCTAGAACTTCTTCATAGTGGCTCCGTTCCATGCCTTATTTCATAGGGAACCCAAAAGTGGCTCTATTTCATTATATTCCATCCATATCCCAATTCCATTCATTTAATATCCCTTTGGTGTCATTGAGATAAGAGATGTCATTTCTAGTCTATCTCTTTCTATTTTTATATATCGATGGAATGTTTAAAAATCATTATATAATAATCCAGAAATTGCAATAGAAAATAAAAAAGGGAGGTTTGTGATGATTTTTAAATCTTTTATACTAGGTAATCTAGTATCCTTATGCATGAAGATAATCAATTCGTTCTGGTTGGACTCTATTATGGATTTCTAACCACATTCACCATAGGGCCTTCTTATCTTTTCCTTCTCGAGCTCGCGTTATGGAAAAAGGGGAAGAAGGAACCAAGAAGAAAGTATCAGCAACAATCGATTTTATTACAGGATAGCTCATAATGTTCATATCGATCTATTATGTGCCTCTGCATCTAGCATTTGGTAGACCTCATACAATAACTATCCTAGCTCTACCGTATCTTTTGTTTCATTTCTTATGGAACAATCACAAACACTTTTTTGATTAGGGATCTACTAATAGAAATTCAATGCGTAATCTTAGCATTCAATGTGTATTCCTGAATAATCTCATTTTTCAATTATTCAACCATTTCATTTTACCAAGTCCAATGTCAGTCAAATTAGTCAACATTTATATGTTTCGATGAAACAACAAGATGTTATTTGTAACAAGTAGTTTTGTTGGTTGGTTAATTGGTCACATTTTATTCATGAAATGGGTTAGATTGGTATTATTCTGGATACAACAAAACAATTCTATTAGATCTAATGTACTTATTAGATCTAATAAGTACCTTGTGTCATAATTGAGAAATTCTACGGTTTGAATCTTTAGTATTCTTTTATTTATTACATATGTCTACTATTTAGGTAGAATACCTATTGTTACTAAGAAACTGAAAGAAACCTAAAAAATGGAAGAAGGGGGGGAAAAGTGAGGAAGAAACAGATGTAGAAATAGGAACAACTTCAAAAACGAGGGGGACTAAACAGGAACAAGAGAGATCCACCAAAGAAGATCCTTCTCCTTCCCTTTTTTGGGAAGAAAAGGAGGATCTGGACAAAATTGATGAAACATAAGAGATATGAGTGAATGGAAAGGAAAAAACAAAGGATGAATTCCACTTTGAAGAGACACGCTGTAAAAATTTACCCATTTATGAACTTTATTATATGGATGGGAATGAAAATCAAGAAAATTCAAAGTTAGAAATATTTACAGAAAAAAAAAAATCTACTCTGGGTTGAAAAACCTCTTGTTAATATTCTTTTTGACTATAAGTTTAGTTTTAATCTATAATTAAATAATTGATTAAGTTAACTTGAGTTAACTTAAGTTGAGTTAGGCTTTTTTTAAAATTTTTTTATAAATTAAAAGAAAATAAAAAGTAAATTAATAAAAAGATCAATACATAAGATATATAGACTAAGAGATGGGAAGAAATTCGTGTTGAAATATGGTGATCTTGCCACAATGTGCAAGGTAGTTTGGTTACACTTGCACTCTTTGTTTTGCAACATCAAAGACCAAACATTATTTATGTTTATGCATTTTATTTTATCTTGTAATTTTTAAGAACAATATTTTTTTTTGTAATGCCCTAAGCTCATTAACTAAAGCTTAGGGCCTTTTTGTCTAGTTGCTGGAATTGTATTTCCAGCAACATAAGTCCACTTCCTTGGATTCCGTTTGAAGAAGGCTTGGGATTTGCATCTGAATTTTGGATATAATAAACTAGAAACGCAGAGGAAGCAGTACCTAAAAGAATGGTCCAATTTGGAGCTGGGAAGGCTGAGTTAAGCCCTAAACAATCTGACCCTTATGCAGTTTTGTTGCCCAGAAAACTGGGCCAAAATTGCCTCGGGTTTGATTATTTTTTAATGGGTAAATGGACTTTGTTTTATCTGATTTTTGACTAAAACACAGTTTAATATTCAAAAAGGCTTCCCTCCAATTTTCAAGTCAAATGGAGCTGGTTTTCAAATTCAAATACCTCAGACAAGCTGAACTGCCCATTAAAGAAGGTTTCTTGCATGCCCAGCACATTGATTAGAGTTAGTTGAGGTAGTTTGGATTGGTTGGTTACTTTTAATGCTTTTGTATTTATTACTCAATATGGAAGCATGTATTATTGTGTTTTTTATGTATTTAAGAGTATGAAAATTGTAATGAAAACGTTGAGAAAAATATTCAAAATTTTTGAAAAACAATTTTGGCTCTCTCTCTCAACTACTACATTTTGGTTTCTTCTTCTTCCCAAAAGCTAACAACCTTCTCAAGAACCCTAAACCTCCATTAAAACCAGAAACAAAACCTTAACAAACAAAAAAAAAAACAAAATCAAGAACCAAGAACCAACAACAATCATTCTTGAGTAACACCTTGAATGATTGTGCTCTAGGGTACAACAACATAAACCTACACCAAATTCCATCAATTCACCCTCCCCCCACATATTTGATACCGTCCCCTACGAAAAAACTCGCAATACTGATACCATTCGTATTCCATCAATTATTCGTTTATAAAAAAAATGAGTTAGTTGAGCCAATCCTCTTATACCTTTAGTTAAGCATATTGCATAAAAAAACATCTATGTAACCACAATTATATGACCAATTATATATCCCATTTAATAGTTTTTCCTAAAGAATTTTTCCTTTTTTAGGAATACTTTTAACAAATGAATTAAAGAAATTCAAATTTTGTAAAGAGGAATAAACTGGCTTATATAAAAAAGACGTTATAAGGATTCCAAAAATATCCATACTAAATGAAAAAGTTGCATTTGAAATAAATTCATACAAATCCATAGAAGTATTTGGATTTGGTTGTAAAAGGTTTATCGCTAGATTTAACAATTTTGATAATATATTCAAATCCATAGATTCTTGATTGAATTGATTGAAGAAAGGAATTTCTATGAATCCAATGAACAAAGGAAATAGTACTAATACAAGCATAGGAAATAGCATAGTATTCTCTGATTCCTGTGGATATGAGAAAGCATTTTTGGTTCCAAAATGAATAATAGTAATAAATGGGTGCATCATGCTTCTTAGATTACTATCAAATCGATATGTCTTTTTAGAAAAAAAAAAAAAAAAAAAGGAGCCCTTTCATTATTATTCATTGTTAATAAAGTTAATAAAGTAACATTTTTTTAACAACTTTTTGCCCTTCTTTACCCCATAGAGATATCGAATAGATGAGCTATTTTTTTTTTTTCCACTGTAAGTTTGGAACTAAAGGTTTAAATGTCCTTCAAAAGTAAGTAAATAGATCTGAAACATATAAAATGCAGTTAAGCCAGCTGTGGAACAAGAGATTATTGAAAAAATCGGTGAGTATAACCAACTATCATTAAGAATTTCATCTTTGGACCAAAAGCACGCAAGGGGTGGAATATCACATAGAGAAAGTGTACCTAATAAAAATGCAATTTTTGTAATTGGTACATGTTTTCGTAAACCACCCATAACAACCATATTCTAGCTTTTATCTGGAGAATATCCAACAATTTTTTCCATGGAATGAATAATTGATCCGTATACTACAAACAACAATGCTTTCGAATAAGCATGAGTAAGCAAATGAAATAAAGCCGCTCAATAAGACCTCATACCTAAACCCAACATTATATAACCCAATTCTGACATCCTAATTGAATGAAATCCTCGACGATGTGAATTAATGTGGGTACAGATATTGGACTAATTTCATTCTCTATCTTAAAGAAAGAGTAGTTCAAATCCGAAACTATATTTCAAAATAATTATATAGACATTAATTACTCGATTTTCAATCCAAATTAAGACGTGATTATTACCAAAACGGAAGGAACCTTAGCACTTAGTAATTTCAAAATTTTCTTGAATCAAGGGAGTTACTTATTTTTTATTTGAGGCTAATTCAAAATTGTTCGAATTGTATAATCGTCAATTACTGATATTGGTAAACGACCTAAAGCAATTTGATTATAATTTAATTCATGACGATCACAAGTAGAAAGTTCATATTCTTTAGTCATTGACAAACAATTTGCTAGACAATACTCAACGTAATTACCACAAAATATACAGATTCTGAAATCAATACTGTAATTAAGCAATGGTTTCTTACGAATATCAGTTTCCAATTTCCAATCCACGATGGGTAGATCTATAGGACACACACAAATATATACTTCACAAGCAATACATTTATCAAACTCAAAATGGATTCGACCATGGAAACACTTCTCAGTGATTAATTTTTCATAAGGATATTGAATAGTTATAGGTAAACGATTTGCGTGGGATAAGGTAATCATGAAACTTTGACCAATGTACCTTGCAGCTCGTACTGTTTGTTGACTATAATTCATTAACCCAGTTACCGTAGGGAACATATCATGAATATATATGAATAACTTGATGTTTGTTTATTTCTCTTGTTTAAGCCAAGTTGTGAATATAGAATATCATATTCCTTTATAGTAAAAAGAGTTGGAAAGGAGTTGTTAATAATAGATTACCGAGAGAAATAGGTAAAATAAATTTCCATCCAAGATTCAATAGTTGGTCCATTCTTAGCCTATGTAAAGTCCATCTTGTTGCGATAGGAATAAACAAAAAAAAATAAGTTTTAGCTAATGTAATAAAGATACCAATTGTCGCCCCAAAAACCTCATATCGTTAATTTATTTCAAAATGCTCCGAAACAAATATATACGGAATAAAGATATTCCAATTGCCCAAGTAAAGAACAGTTACAAATAACGATGAAACTAATAGGTTTAGATAGGAAGCAACATAAAATAAACCAAATTTTATCCCCGAATAGTCAGTTTGATAACCTGCTACCAATTCTTCTTTTGCTTCTGGTAAATCGAAAGGCAATGTCTCACATTCTGCTAGGAAAGAAATTAGAAAAACAATAAACCCTATAGGTTGACGCCACAAATTCCATCCCCAAAAACCATATTTTGATTGCACCTCAACTATATCAACTGTACTTGAACTATTGGATAATCATAGTCGGCAGTACCATCACTGTTTCCATCGCTATTCCAAAACCGTACATGAGACTTTCACCTCACACGGCTCCTAAAGGGCCATAAAAAAATCTAAAGACTGAGTCCTTTTATCTTGCAATGCTTGGTTATACAATAGATAAGATTCAAATCTATCATACGGTCCAAAATTAGACCAATTGAATTCTATCTGTTATGTTTTAATAAATTAAAAAATAATAATTAGTGTACTTAATATTAATAATTAATAATAAAGAATTCAATTTATTATTAATTTAATAAATTAAGAAATTGAATTAATGATAAAAAAAATACTTCTGAATTGATCTCATCATTTTTTTAAAAATTTCCATAATCATTTAAATTTTTCTTTGTTGAGTAATAACTTGATTCTTCAATAAAATACTCATTTATAAAAAAATCAATAACCCCTTGTTTTCACTTATGAAAAATAATTATATATTACATTAATTCATGAATCATGACACAAATTGTATCGATATAAATCTGGATAAAAGAAAAAAAGAATAAAAAAGATTGTGTTTATTCTTTTGTATACCTTTCTTTTTTTTTTTGTTCCTATTCTTCTTTCTGTTTTTGAAAAAAAGGGCTTACCAAATCAAAAAAGGAACTATCTTGTTCCCAATAGTAATTTATTTAATCAGCGGATAGGAGCATACTCTGGATCGGAATCGTGGGGAGTACTGCCTTATAACTTCTACAAATTTAAAGCCCCAATTAGTATTCTTTGTATATTATGTAGAAATGTCTACTTTTGGATAATTTACAGGATCTACGTTACTAATCCTTTGCGTATCTTGGTGTTTCTACCTATCCACTCCTTTTTGTTCAATCGCCTTTTCTTTTATGGTAATACATGTATGAAAATACATACAAACGATAGTAAAAACTCAATACAGTTGATCTTTTAAGCCCACTTCAAGTCAGGATCACCAATCAACCAATCTTGGGGTAAATGGAAGCTTCTGCTTCTGTTTATTTCTGCTCAACTCTCTAACTCTTATACATAGAAAATGAGACTCAATATCTTTACTACGAATTTATATAGAAGTTGTTCCCTTTCACTCATCCAACTATCTAGTTTAGTTCATTAATCCAAATAATGAATAAAAAAATGAAGATATCTACTCAATTCATTCTACCCCTGTCCTAGAAAGAAAAGAATAGAGAGGAAGGAATAGAGAAAAATTTATGTCTCAACGAATCACACGTAGAGATATTGATAACACACATAAAGGTAATGGTATTTCATAACTAATTGATTGAGGAGTAGTTCGTAGACCGCCTAAAAAGGAATATTTATTATTTGACCCGTATCCTGACATAAGAAGTCCAATGGGAGCAATATTGGAAATGGCAATCCATAAAAAAACACCGATATTGAGATCCGCTAAAACAAGGTGATAGCCAAAAGGAACTACTGAATAGCTTACTAAAATTGATATGACTGCTATGGATGGTCCGATACTGAATAAATGGGTATCTCCTCCCGATGGAAGAAGATTTTCTTTGAAAAGAAGTTTTGTCCCATCTGCTAGAACTTGAAGAACTTCCAAAAGGCCAGTGTATTCATGTCCAATACGTTGCTGCAGTCCTACGGATATTTCTCTTTCTAACCATACAATTACCAGTACGCTTATTGTGATTCCCAATACAAGAGTAAAAATAGGAATAAAGGCTCATATAATTCCGTAGACCTCTTTGAAAAACTCCAATCAAGAAAAATAATTGATATCTTGTACTTCTATCGTATCAATTATCATTTCAACTATCAACTTCTCCCATAATGATATCTATGGTACCTAGTATCGTCATAATATCAGCTAATATCATTCTTTTAACAAACTGAGGAAGAATGTGCAAATTGATCAAACCTGGCGGGCGAATTTTCCATCTCCAAGGAAAACCACCCTGATCCCCTATCAAAAAAATTATCAATTCTCCTTTTGGGGCTTCAACTATAACATAAAGTTCTTGTTTCGGTAATTCAAATGTAGGAGAAGGTTTTTTACTAATAAATCGATATTCAAAATCATTCCATTTGGGATTTTTTTCTCTATCAAAGTATCAAATTTCTAAATTCTCATATGGCCCTCCCGAAATTCCTTCCAGAGCCTGTTGAATAATTTTTATGGATTCTGTCATTTCACCAATTTGGACTAGATAACGATAATGAATCTTCTTCTTTTTGCCACTAGACTTCCCAATCAAATTCGTCGTAACACTCATAATGATCAACTTTATGAAGATCCCAATGTATTCCAGAAGCCCGCAGCATTGGTCTTGATAAACCCAATTTATTACTTCCTCTGTACCAATAATGCCTACTCCTTTAACTCATTCTAAAAAAAATCGAATTTTGAGCAATTAATTTTTGATATTCAGCGATTCCTGTTAAAATATAATCGCAAAAATCCAAACATTTATCTATCCAGCCATGGGGTAGATCAGCAGCTACTCCTCGAATAGATCATATATTAATTTTCTTTCTCAGAAAATATAGAAGAAAGGCGTTTGTGCACCAATATCTACCATGAAAGGGCCGAGCCATAGTAGATGAGAAGCTATATGACTCAACTCCAACATAATTACTCTGATATAGCTGGCTTTTTTAGGCATTTGAATATTTCCCAACTGCTCCAGACCATTTATGGTTATTGCTTCTGTGAACATATAGTTAAATAATCCCAACGCATTACATAAGGCAGATATTGTATAATTGTTTGGATTTTCACAATTTTTTCCATCCCGCGGTCTAAATAGCCCAATATTGGTTCACAGTCAATAACATCTTCACCATCTAGAGTAACAATGAGTTGAAGAACACCATGCATTAATGGGTGGTGGGGACCCATATTTACTACCATGAGGTCGTTTCTTGTAGCTGGTATATTCATAGGTTTTTCCTCAATTCAGTCTTTCATGAATTGCTAAAAACTAAAATTAGTTCATTAAAATTCAAATTCAAGATCTAGTAAATTAAATAATTCAAAATAAATTGCATTTTCAAATTAGCAAGTTTTTTATTCCCGAATATTCTATTTTTGCTTTTTCAAACTGATTAATTAATTCTTTATAACATATTCTATTTTTCTTTGACAAATAAGACAGCAGCTGTTGGCGTTTTCCCAAAATTTGACGTAGGCCTCTTTGAAATAAATAGTCTTTTCTGTGCAATTCTAAATGTGATGAAAGTTTTCGTAACCTATTTGTGAGGCGGTGTATTTGAAATTCAACAGATCCTACTTTTTCTTCTTTTTCTTCTTGCGAAATAACCGATGAATGAATTTTTTACCACAAAATGAAATCTATCCCCCCACTTTGTTCCTACCTTTTTTTTAGTGTTATGTGGTTTTATTGATCAATAATAATGCCATTCATTTTAATTTAGTATACACAATAGAATAATCTTAATTTTGTTAATAATTCCAAATTTGATCAAATAAAATTATATTCAAATAGGTATACCAAAATCATCTTTTCGGCACTCACAAAAGATAAAAATTTAGACCTAAAATAGAAAAAAGAATATTTTGGTGATAATTTATAGATCTAATTGATATGTCAATGAATCATGTATCGGAATGAAATGTAAGCCAGTGCATGTGTGCATTTCTTTGTTTTCATAGATCATACTACCGAAAATATAGGAAAAACAAATCTGCCATTACCTAACGATTTTTGAATCGTGGATACATATGTATCTTTACCAGACTGAAATGACTGCCATTATGGGTATCAAACCAATATCGATTCATACAAGCTAAATCTTTCAATCAATAATTAGGCCAAAGAAAGAATTTTAATTTAATTAGTTTAGTTGTATCTCTTTTGCTTTTATCCAAAACTTGATTGTTTTCCTTCTTACCACTGCAAAATGCTGCATTTCGAGGCATACCATTTCCATTCCTAGAATTAAAAGAAATTAGAATTCTCAATTCTCTACGAAGTCTAGGGGATAAAATGTTTTCAGGGACAAACAAATCATAATGATTGTTGTCTTTATTTCCAGTCATTTTTTGATATCTTGCAATCAATTCAGCAGAATTCTTGTTATCAACAGTGCTTTTTGTTAAGGACTTTTGATTTATTTCATGCTTACGGTTATGAACCAATGAAATACCTATGACTTGATATATAATAAATTGTCCTTCATTTTTTATAGACAGATGGATTGGGTCGATAATCAATATTCCCTTTTCCGTTAATTTTATAAGAGTTAAATCTTTCTGAATCAGTAGAATATCTAGGTTGAATTCGCCACTTTGAATAGAGGATATAAAAATTTCTCTTGCATTTATCAGTCTAAGCAAGAGGCAATATACTTTGATGTTATTGATCATTTTTTTTCATTTAAAACACCATCCCATGTCAATTGAAAACGCAAATACCTTTTTTGAAAGAAATGAAACTCCACTTCTGTATTGTTTTCTATTTCTATCTTTTTTCATGTCTGATCCCACAAAATCTTCTTCAATATCTTTGTATTGCTTTGAGAGAGATGATTCAAAATCTGCTTGGCTTACAGATTCTTTTTTTCCTTGATTTCGGTTTTATGATTCAAGAGATTTTTTTTTTCATTCAAAAATATTGATATATTTCTTTTTTTCTTTTCGGGGATGCATTTATTTTCACTAGCATTTTCATTTAAATTCAAATCAAAAAGAATTAATTTGATTGGAATGGCCCATGGTTTAATCTTATACATGTTATAAACTATCAAAAATTCTGGGAAAAACCAACGATCCAGATTTGATACAGGACAACTTCGTATTTCTTCATTCATTCCCATCCAATCAAAAATATTTTTTTTTTCTTTGTATTGGATTGGTTTAGTTCTTGATTTTGAGGAACCATGAGATAAAAGAGACCTTGCATATTGGTTTTATCAAGTAGTTGATAATTATTCCCCCGAGTCTTACTATATTTATTACTAATGGTGTCAGTATCAATATTGATCTAGGCCTCAATATCGACTTTCTTTCTATGAAAAAAATTGAGAATTATCCAATCAAAATATTTTCTATCCGGATTTTTCTTCATATCTATAATATCATCTTCGACTAGATAATTATTGATAAGGATATCTCCTAGCACATTAAAATATTTTCATTTATGTGTACTGTAATTATAAAAAATTTATTGGTTATTATTTACTTGTAATGGTAATCCATAAATAGATGAGTTCTTCTGATCTTCATAATTAATAGATTTAGATGATATAAATTTATATGCTAAAAGATCATATTTATAGTGTTTTTTAAAATTCTCTGTTTCGTTTTGTAATGAGGCGGCTTCAAAAGTTTTTCGTTTTTCGTAGTGAATTAATCGGTTTTTTTCATTTTCATACGAATCGTATTTCTTTAAATGGTTAGTTTGACCCATAGAGTGTTGATTGACTCTATTTCTCCACTTTTGTGGTACTAAGCTAGACCATTTAATCGGAGATAAAACATATTGATCATGACCTTTTGACCAAATTTTCCATCGATTCATTCCCGAATTTCAAAGAGAATTATGTCTTAATTTGGAATGGAATAGTTTCTATGTTCCACCAAAATAATTCTTTATTTCATTCTTAAGAAAAAAGCCTGTTCCATTATATTGAAAAACGAATGTTAACTTATATAAGTATAAGTTAAGAGCTGAGGATTGTGATAATTTGCAAAATACATATGCTTGTGACACATAAGATAAATAAATAAAAAGTTTGTGCCCTTTTATTACTAATAGTAGAAAGGGACTTTTTTATAGTCAAAATAAAGTGAATTAGACTTTTATTTTTTCTATAAATTATTTTTTGATTTGTTTCATTATTAGAATTAGAAATATCTTTATCATTGTAAATATATTTATTAAGATTTTTTTTTTGATGATTCTTGAAAAAATTGTGCATTAATATCCCGAATATCATTGATACCTAAAAAGATATCTATGTATATCTTTTTAATGAAAAATAATTTCTAAAATACTGTGATTTACGGATTAGTCGAGCATTTCTTCTTTTTAATACCTACCCAATATTTTTTGGCGATTCTAATCTTTTATCATCATAACTAATTTTGTTTTTGTTAGAACTTATATTTTGTATTATAAATTAATTTTTGTTCTCTTTTTTTTTTTATATTTGATTTATTAGTGTATTTGTTCTATTAGTCAAATTTTGTATTTATTTTTTTTTTTGTTAATGAAGAATTAGTGCAATCTGTAGGTTAAATTTTACTAAACGATTCATGAAATAGCTGATTATTTCTTATTGAATCTTTTTCTTTTTTCATTTCACTTAATTGATATATTTCTAGTTCTCTCAAGCCAAATGATAGAATTGGGTTTATTTTTTCGAGTTCTTTTTCTATTTCTTTTAGAAATACAATGGTTTTACTAAACTGGCTTTTTATGTCTTTTGGAACATTTAGAAAAAAAATTGTTTTTTCTTGTAAAATTCTTAGAATTAGAAAATGCTGCTTTTTCCATTTCTAATTTTTTTGTTGAGTTCTTTAAAAATAGGTTCAAAAACTTAAAGGTGATTTTGGGGAGAGCCAAAAGGCAGTTTAGTTTGCATTCCCCAAACTGTTAAAAAACAGAAATTATTTTTTTATCCTTCTTTTTCATTAGATCGTTATATGTTTTTCGTAGCTTAGATTTGTGCCAAGGTTTCAGATGAAAAGGAAATAGGGTCTTTATCTAAATACCATCTGTTAGCTAGTTTTTCAAAAATTCTGTTTCTTCTAATTGGATGCCATTATAAGTACATTTAATATGCATTTCTCTATTCCAATCCTTTAAATCCTCAGACCATTCGGGAAATTGAAACAGTAGTATACGTATAATATTTTTAACTATTATCAAGAAGGGTAATAGAATATTTTTTCTAAAAATCGATTGGGTTACTAACACAAGACCTCTTAGTATTTGAGCAAATATAATATTATCCCATGCTTCTGCTATTTCTATACATGCTTTTTCTCCTCGTTTGTCTTCTTCTATTTTGTCTTTTTCTTTGTTTTTCTCAGTGCCTTTTGGCTTTTTATTTCTGTATAATCTGAAATTGTTAATTCTGTGTTTTTCCACATCCAATTTTTAAAAAAACACTTTCATCGGGTTAGAGATATCAAAAGAAAAAACAAACATCTTTTTCGATTCTATCGAAAAAAAGGGGTAAATGTACATTTGCTTGAAGGAGCTTCCAAATAACTGTTTTACGTATTGGAGCACACATAGAACCTTTTACTATGTCTCGATGAAAATCCGGTTATTGTGAATAACGTATCAAAGCCACTTCCTCTATTTCATCAGGATTATTAGTGTTTTTGGTATTAGTATCAGTAGTTTGTAGGTTATCGGTAAAAATAACTACATGTTTGGATTTTCGTGAACGAATCTCATACTCCGTCGCCACCCCCTCTGAGATTTCTCCCTCCTATTGTTCCAAATCATTAATTAATCTATACGACCATCAAGGAACTTTTTTACTGATTTCTTTTAGTCCAATAGGTTTTTTTCTAATTTTTTTATCGTTAGGGTAACTTATAACTGCATCAAATAGAAATTTATAATTTTTTTTGTTATCTTCTGAGTCAATTTTTATTTTTTCTTCTTCAGGAAGTAAGGAAAGCTCTTTAAAATTTAAACTTTATGGTGGTTTTTCAGTAAGTTCATTGATTAAGTTCAAGAAATATAAAATTTTTGTTGTTCACTATTTTTTATCAAATGGATTTTTATCTGTTCAAATTTTAGGTAATTAAAAATAAGAAAGATACTATGAATCTTATTTATCCAAAAACCCTCAGTGTTAATGTTATTTTTTCTGGAAGTTTCATTTCGGATTGCAGTTGAAACAAGATTTGTGATTCGTCCTCGATAGGGGCCATTCAAGAAAGGATCATATATTTTAGGTAAGTATTCATTTTGAGGATTATCATTACAATATATAGTCTCTTTTTCGAGTATATCCCAAACAAAAAATATCCTATCTAAAGTTTTGTCTAGAGTTTTGACTTTATTTATAAACTTTTTGTTTAGGCCTTTTATTTTTTGTTCATTGCTATAACACCGATTTTGTATAATTCAACAGAAAAAGGGTTTATCTGCTATAAACAGAGACATCTTTCTTTGCCCTCGCTTTAAGCGGTCCCTAGGTGCTTTGGTAAGAAAGGGAAGGGGAGCTATATAGGAACACCAATGCATGAAGTTAGGGTTATTAAGCTTTAATAGAGTTTGTAATAGGAAAATAAAGCGATAAAACCGGTGTTAGAGGTATTTGAAGGCCTAGTTCTGAAGGGACCAACCATTGTACTTCTAGGGGACGGTTTAACATAGCGGAAGGCCATGGCTTTTGTGAGTGTTTAGAGCAATACGGTGCGATATGCCACTAGCATAAATGAGGTGCCAGCTTGGAAGTGATTCACTAAGTTGGGTTTTCCAGTGGCCGCCTATTGTAGAATCGTCGATAACCTGTCTACCACTATCATGTGTGTAAAGACTTACTATATAGGCATACTGGAAACCGTTTGGCAAGTTAAGGGACCCTGAAATCCACTCCTTAGCTATAACATTCCAGAGTCATGTAGAATAGACAATAATAGTCCTCCAATTGCTATTAATTAATTGGACCTTCAAGGAACGGAACGAGTAAAGTACAAAAACGAAAGCTGAACCAATCGTAAATGTGATTTCCTCTCTGTAAGATCGTTTTATGGTAAAGGAAGTTGAACCTATGCACTTAAGAAATGATGGAAAGGAATAAAATAAAAAAAGAAATAAAAAAAGAAAAGAAAGGGAAAAATAATAAATAAATAAAAGTAAAGGAGAAGAGCCCAGATTCCAAATGAATGAAAACGTGACTGAATTGGTCCTAGTTACTCTTCGGAACGGAGTGGAAGAAGGGAAGAGATTCTCGAATGAGGGAAAGGATCCAATGACTTCAAAAGAATTGAAGAGGAGTCGTATCAGATGAAAATCTCATGTACAGTTCTGTAGAGTGGCAGTAAGGGTGACTTATGATACGAACCTATGACGACCTGCTCCTAAACCCGTATTATATTAGCCCATATCTAATTATGTTCAGGTTCTAATGGTGACCTTAACCCCAAACCAACCTGTGATTAGAAACCTTGATATATCAAAGACACCATAATAGGTGATGGATTTCCTATTGATAATCAAACTAAAACCCTCACTCACTAATGGTGTTTTAGGTGTTCAAAGGAACAAAGAGAAATTCAATCTCAGAAAATAAATTCTGAATATTATTAATGATATTTTCTTCCTAAAAAAAAAACCCTTTTATGGGCTACAAAGAATAGGAAACCTAGCTTGGCCGAAATTCACCTCCTTTCCTAATCTAATTTGGATTAACTAATTCCTATATTTTGAATTAGGAATTAATTAATTTAAAATGAAAATAATAAAATAATAACTTTCCTAAGTTGATTTTTCGAGCAAATAAATAAATAGAAACCAAATGAAAGACTAATTTCCTAAAACAAAAAGTAAAAATCAAATTAGGAAACTAGTTGACTAGTTTGAGTACTAAGGTAGCTTTGGCCAGTCTCTAGCTTGTTTGGGCTCCAAATCAGCTTCCATATGCCATGTAGGATGCCAAATATGATTGATAATGATTCCCACACATTGCCCCTTGATTGGAATAAGTCAAACAAGAAGAAAAGTGAAAGTCAGCGACTAAACAACACATTTTTAGCCAAATTGAGATGCTGTCCATGCAAGTCCGTTTTAGATGCTTTTGATTTTTCCTTGGCTGGATTCCATGTCCTCTTAATGATATTCATTGATTTCATGAAGTGTTGGAACCATTCTTTGCTGCCTAGAGTCCAAATTTGCACAAAAATAGCTACCCGAGTCCATATCGGGTTCCACCACTTTGATGCTTGAAACGGGTCTTGCATCTTCAGTTATTGTCAAGCCCTTTTGAGAATTAATTACTCCCTGTATAAAAGCATCCAGGTTGTCCTTAAATCTCTTAGTTTGAACCCTAGTGATTGGCTTGGTCTTCATCTGTATCGGGTCAGCACCCCAGCGGGTTGTCGGTTGTGCGGGCTCGGGTGGATTCTCATCATTCCTCTCCTCTTGAAAAGGATTTGTCCTCAAATTAAGATCATCACCTGAAGCAAAAGGAGATAAATTAGTAACATTAAATGTGGCACTAACATTATACTCACCTATTAAATAAAGTTCGTAGGCATTCTCGTTAATCCGTTCTAAAACTTGAACAGGTCCATCCACACGCGGCATAAGCTTTGACTTTCTTTGTTTTGGAAACCTCTCCTTTCATAAGTACAACCAAACCAAATCTCTTGGGTCAAATACTATGACAACAAAATCTAGAAATACATGCTCATTATGGCAAAAATTACACTTTTTAAAGTTAGCAAATAATCTCTTCCAAATTTTCAAATTTCTACAAAGTAAAACTCTCAACAATGCAGATAAAGTTCTATACAACAAAAGCATATTTAAATAAGCATCTTTATAAATCATAACCAGCAAATGTTTATCGTTAAAAAATACTTTTTTAACCTCACCCAAGCTTAGATAAAAAATATTTTTCTTCTTTTCTTTTTTCTCTCTTCCCTTCCCACTCACGGATTTAATCGGTTTTACATCACTCTCGGCTTTTGCACCAAATTTCTCACTCTGAGGTTTCTCCATTTTTCTCACCCCACATTCAGCTTTCTCATGATTTGTCTACTCAATTCGAGTCTTAGAAGACTTACTTTGAATAGCAAGCTCGGACTTACCTTCTTGGATGGTTGGTGAAGCCGTTGGTGCCATACTAGCGTTCTCCTTGAGTTTTTCGGCCTCCCTCCTTTGTTGTATTTGTAATTGGTCTCTATATAATTCCTTGGGAGTTAATGGCTCCAGCTTGACCTTTTTACCTTTAAATCTAAAAACATTAAAATTATCTCGACCATAATGATTAGCATCTTTATCAAGTTGCCATGGCCTACCTAATAGAATATGTCTGGCATGCATAGGCACAACATCACACACAACAACATCCACATATTTATCTATGCTGAATTTTACTTTGCCTTGTTTATTTATTGCATCTCACCATTATCATTAAGCCATTGTACTTTATATGGTTTGGAATGTTTAATAGTTGTTAAGCCTAATTTATCAACCACAATGTTACTAATTGCATTTGTACAACTTCCAGTATCAATAATCATACTACAAATCTTATCTTGGATTTCACATCGGGCGTGGAAGATGTTCTCTCCTTGAATTTGGTCCTCATTTTTGTACACGGTTAGAACCCTCCTTGCTACTAAACTCAAATCAGCCCTAGATGCCTTGAGAGTTTTAGATTCATCATGCCTATCATCTCCAACTTCATCACCATCAATTTCGATTTCAGCATCACTTTCTTCACTCTCGAATTCTAGTTCACCATTACCTTTCAGCCATGATCCTCCTATTTGAGCATTAACTAGCAATGTGTCCTCGTCCTTGGCATTAAAATGAATAATTTCTCTAGATCTTAAAGGTTTAGGATCAGATTTTACCTCAATATTTGGTGCTTGAACAGATTCGGCTCTGGACTCTTTTTTAGCTGATTTGAACTTTCTTCACCTAGTTTCGGTATTGGCTTTGAATCATAGACGGGATTACTTCTCCAATCACTTGGATTTGATCTTCTACTGTTGGAAACACCTCCAAACCAGGAGCCTATACCCCTCCTCTTGAATGGATGCTCCAATTTAATAGCTACATGCAACATCTCCTCCAATTCCACATGTTGTTACAATTCTAGTTGATTGGCTATCTCACAATTCAAGCCACCAAGGAATCTTTCCATGGTTGCTTCTCTATCCTCATTCATGTTTAACCTCATCATAAGCATCTCAATATAATAATCCTCCACGGACCTACTTCCTTGAGATAAAGATTGAAACCTTTGATGCAGCAACCTATGATAGTGTGATGAGTTAGGCACATGACATATAGCTATAAATAAGTGGAAGCACAAGTAATTGAGCATTAATTACTATATCAATATCTTCTATATATATATATATACACTACTATATATGCTTAAAATAGAAAACTATGGATCTAGCCCAGTAGCCAGATGGGGTAATTAATTCATTCTAGCAAAATTTCCACACCTACCATACATCATAGTTTAAATTTACAATAAAAAAAATTTCCATTATTTTAAATAGGTTATTATATTTATTACATGTATTTTTTATATTGTTTTGTTAAATTTAAAATATATGGTTTTTATTTTTATTTTTTCTTTCGATCAAATGTTGTATTCTACAATTTTTTGTTGTAAATTTAAAAAAAAAAAAAATCTTGGCCTATAAGGCTTTTCACCTGGCTACATACATAGTAAGAATTGGTTCTCTAAATATTTGCAGACCAAATGATAATCCAATTTACTAATATTTCATTTGAAAGACTATAGCATATAATAAAAGAGTTGACATATCATAAACTGTAATAGTAACATACATACATATATATTAATTATTACTGCATTAACTAGGCAGCCTCAGTATAAGATAAAGTTGACATAAAAGGCCATGATAATATGCATATCGTGGCATTTTATATTCTTTTTAAACAAAGATTACACATACTATAAATAAAGATATACTAAAAATAATATTTTTCTTACTAAAATATCAATTATATACATACATATGTTGTTTTAGCAAGTATAAATTATACATCTTTATTATTCAACAAAAAAGAAAATGATCTATGCATCTTTCTTAACAAAGAACCAACTATAAAAAATGTACAGAAGATATATTTCATTTTGGATAATTATTTTTTGTTTTCATATCTAAAATTAGATGCAATACTTTTTGAGGTGACGGTTGCATGGTAAAACAATTTAATTACTTTGTAGGAGTTTTCGAGATGGTTGCATCGACAAACTAGCTAATAAAATATGATACTAAAATTAATTAAATTGAAAAATTATTTTTAAATTATGTTAAGATTAGTGTTAGAGGAGCTGTGGCTTGCATGCATGTGAGGTGTCGTGAGTAGCATCCAAGAAAATATGTTATGGAGTTCTAGAAGAGCATTGGAGTGCATACATATGAGGTGTGGTGAGTAGTGTCCAAGAAAATATTTTATAATTTTCTCCCATCTCACACTGTGTTCCTTCTAACTATTTATAATATTTCTCTTTCATTCTCATATTTCAAATTTATGATTTTTAAATTATAAATATAAAAGATTTATCGAATCAATTTTGTTTAACATTTTATACTATTTTAAATAAATATATATATATATATATTATGAATAAAATTATATTAAAATAATATTTATTTTATTTAATGAAATATCAATTACATACATACCGTGGTTCACGAACTAAAAATTATGCATCTCTATTATTGAACAAAAAAATAATAATAATAATAATCTATACATCCTTGTTAACAAAGAAAAAACGTACAAAAGATATATTTTCTTTTTTGATTTTCTTTTTCATATCTAAAATTAGATACATTACTTTTTCAATTGACGATTGCATGATTAACTAATTTAATTACTCTATATAAGTTTTCGAGATAGTTGCATTGACAAATTAGCTAATAAAATATTATACTAAGATTAATTAAATTGAAAAATTTTTGTTTGCTATAGAGGACTGCAAACTCTTTAGTACTTCTTGTATGTTTACCATGAGCAACTTAGTTTTCAATTGGTATGTGACGTCACAGTGCATGACATCAACAACATGGAAAAAAAATTAATACACATGGCATTAAATTATAGAGTGCCAGAGGAGCAGTGGAGTGCATGCATGTGAGGTGTCCAAGAAATTATGTTGAAATTTTCTTCGGTCTTACATTGTGTTTCTTTTAACAATTTAAAATAATATTTCTTCTTAGTTCACTATTTTAAATTTAGAACTTCTAAGTTATAGATGTAAGTAGTTTATTAACTAATTCAATCTCATATAATATTTTATATTATTTTTAAATAAAAAATATATATATTGTGAATAAAAATATACTAAAATAATAAATCTCTTACTAAAATATCAATTATGTACATATGTACTACGATTCAGCAACTATGAATTCTTTGTTATTCAACAAAAATAAAATTAAAATAAAAATAATCTATAAAAAAATAAAATGATAAGTTATTTATAAAATTGAAAAGAAATATTGGAAAATTATTTTAAATAATTTATTATATTTATTACATGTATTTTTTATATGGTTTTGTTAAATTTAAATTATAGGGCTTTTATTTTGATTTTTCATTATGATCAAATGTTGTATATTACAATTTTTTATTGTAAATGTTTTTTTTTTTTAAAAAAAATCTTTGCCCACAAGGTAGGGCCCCTAGTAACATATGTAAGAAAAATTGGTTCTCTAAATATTCGCAAACCAAAGGATAACACAATTTAATAATATTTCATTTGAAAGACCATAAAACTAATAGCATATGTTCATATCATCATGTGACCATAAATCTAAATGCTAATTGCATGCATGCATGATGTTGAACTTAAGAACTTAGCATCCCTATTCGAAACAATAGTTCTTGGCATTCCATGCAATCTCACAATTTCCTTGAAAAATAAGTTAGCAACATTGGATGCATCATCAGTTTTATTACATGCAATAAAATGTGCCATCTTAGAAAACCTATCTACTACAACAAATATTGAATCCTTACCTGTCCTTGACCTAGGCAAACCAAGAATAAAATCCATAGACAAATCTACCCAAGGATAAGTAGGAATCGGCAAAGTTTTGTATAATCCATGCGGTTTCAATGTTGATTTTGTTTTTCGGCACTTCAAGCATCTTTCACAAATTCTCTCAACATCTCTCCTCATGTTAGGCCAATAAAAATGTTCTTGTAGCAAAGATGAAGTTTTAAAAACACCAAAATGACCCATTAAACCACCCCCATGTCCTTCCCGAACCAATAATTCCCTAATGCTACAATTAGGCACACAAAGTTTGTTTTCCTTAAACAAATACCCCTCAAATATATAAAATTTATTAAATCCATGTTTCAAACAGGTTCTAAAAATTTCTCCAAAGTCACTATCATGCTCATAAAGTTCTTTCAATTGTTAAAATCCAAGCAATCCAGCATCTATGGTAGAAAAGAGTACATACCTTCGCGAAATTTCATCTTCTAAATCCTAGTTAATTGAATCTCCCACCTCGGGTATTATTTCGAGACGTTCGATATATGAGCCTCTTCAAACAAGACTTATTGGTACTGATTCGATGATTCCTATAGGACGTGGTTGGTGACAATTAATTATTAGGGATAGGCAAACTGGTAAAACAGCAGTACCCACATATATGATTCTCAATCAACAATGGAAAAATGTAATATGCGTTTATGTAGCTATTGGTCAAAAAGCATCTTCTGTGGCTCAGATGGTGACTGCTTTACAAGAAAGGGGAGTAATGGATTACACTATTATGGTAGCTGAAATGGTCGATTCTCCGACTACATTACAATACCTCGCTCTTTATACAGGAGCTGTTCTGGCTGAATATTTTATGTACTGTGAACAACACACTTCAATTATTTATGAAGATCTCTGAAAATAAGCACAGGCTTATCGTCAAATGTCTCTTTTATTACGTAGACCGCCTGGTCGAGAAGCTTATTCGGGAGATGTTTTTTATTTGCATTCACTCCTTTTGGAAAGAGCTGCTAAATCAGGTTCTCATTTAGGTGAAGGAAGTATAATTGCTTTACCAATAATTAAGGCTCAATCGGGAGATGTTTCGGCTTATATTCCTACTATAATTTCCATTACAGATGGACAAATATTCTTATCCGCTGATCTATTCACTGCCGAAATCAGACCTGCTATTAATGTGGGTATTTCTGTATCCAGAGTACGGTCCACAACTCAAATTAAAGCCATGAAACAAGTAGCTGGAAAATAAAAATTGGAATTGGCGCAATTCGCAAAATTAGAAGCCTTTGCACAATTCGCTTCTGATCTTGATAAAGCTACTCATAATCAATTGGCAAGAGGCCAATTTTTTTTATATTTATTTTCTTTTCACATTTATTATTCGGACGAAATGAATATGTGAAGGACCCCTTAACTATTTAGGGGTTAATAGAATGAATCACACTTTTACCACTAAACTATACCCGCTCCAATCCAATTAGTGTATATAAATGGACTTTTTGTCGAACAAGAAACTCGGGCGTAAGCAAAAGAAAGGATCAGAAAAAAATGCATTGTGCACAAATCCATAGTTCCGTTTTTTATTATATACATATTTTTATTTATTTTTTATTTCAGTAAAATATCAGTAAACAAAAAAAAAAGGAAAATAAAGAAGATAAGAAATCTCGCTTTGATTCTATATCAAAATAGGTCTTTTTATGACTTTTGTTGTTTCAATAACAAGCCTTTTTGTATTGGTTTCAAATTAATTGTTTTCAAATTAAATAAATCATTTTATCTTGTTATGATTGAATAAAACAAAAGAGACCGGTCCGGCTAAGTATTGACCAGGCCAAGCTGTGGAAATAAAGGGCCCTTTTGAACGAACTCAAAGAAGTTTTTTCATTTATTATTAATAATAATTATTATTTTTTTCTCATTATTTCTATTTTTTCTTTTTTCTATTTCTTTTTTCTATTTATATATTATCTTTTTTATCTATATATTATATAACATGCAGAATATATCTATTAAACATATATTAATTATATAAATCTATTCAAAAAATCTAAAAAATCTATGTTAAACATATTAACAAATATAGATTCCATTTTTAGATTTGATTTATATTGGATTTTTTATATTTATTTCATTTATATTGGATTTATATATTGGACTATTGTAGATTGTGTAGATTGGATTGTTGATATCTCTTTCAAGTCTTTTCTTTATACATATATGTTATATCTTTATACATATATGTTATATGATTATAGAATTATATATAACATACATGTATACGTTTTATATACATTTTATATAATCTAATTATATAATATAGATGTTTTTATTTTATCTAAATGGTCTAAATGGAATTTGATTCTATATCATTAGCATTCTGTATCTATTATATAAACTATTATATATATATATATATTATATAATAAAATAATAAATAATAAAATAATAAAAAATATAAAAAACACAAAAAAAAAAGAAAAAGAAAGGATTTTTTCAAGCCTTATTTTTGTGATGTAATATAGTAATTACCTCCTTTCAATTGGGGAAAGATGGCTGAGTGGACGAAAGCATCGGATTGCTAATCCATTGTACGAGTATTTCGTATCGAGGGTTCGAATCCCTCTCTTTCCATTTTCATCGATATCTTGTTCTTTTCTTTCAATCTTCTTGCGAGTTCAGTGTGGAATGGACAAAATCCTACTAAGGTAAGAACATTTTAAAATCAAGGAAGAAAAACTTTATTTCATTTTTTTTTTTTTTTATTCTTCACGTCCAGGATTACGCCCTAGATCGTTAGATAGGAATCCAAAGATAAAGAGCAAAACAAAGAATATTACTACCGTGTGAACAAATAGTTTGAGAGTAAGCATTACACATTCTCCAAAATTCTTTTTTAGGAAAAAAGAGAATAGATTTGCTATTTTATTTTAGACCGTATACCCTACTCTTTTTATTTTGTATTTTGACACCAAGAAATAAAGTTTTTTTTAGAAATAGAAAATGAAATTTTCAAAAAACGCATTTGTAATATTTATAATATAAGTGGATAAGTGGAGTTTTTCATTACCAAAAATTTTCTTTCATACCCACAATTAGACATTGTGAGTACTCCAATAAGGCCTTTCAATGGAAAAAAAGTCATAATAAGGAAATGGGTTGATCCAAAATTTCTCGCGGCTGTACAAAAATTTCAATATTGTAATCGAGAGTTCATACTCTAAAACCTATCTAATCTTATCAAGCATTATGTTAGAATTTTATTTTTTTTCAAATCAATCATGAATTTGGCTAGGATGTTGTTAAAGATCTCATCGAAAACTTATAGCAGCCTGCCAAACAAAAGCTAAGAGAAAAAAATAGCATAGGATTACTAGCATAACATCTACGATTAGATTCAAAAAAGCGTAGGCCTCTGGTAATTTGGCGATGAAAAAACCGCTTGAATAAATGGCAGAATTAGGATGGATCCAGATCAAACTAAATATATTAAGCATAACAAATATTTTGTTATTTTTGTTACAGAAGATAATTATATTATTTTTGTTGAGTTATTAGTAAGTTGAGTTATTGATGGAAGGGAAAATGAATAAAACTAAATAAGATAGACCCCAAAAACCTTCTTTGATTTGAACTCCCCAAATAAAAAATCCTTCAATTCTCAAATCAAAAGAGAATAGAATAAATCATACTTTCATACAATATCTTAATTGAATTCTATGTAATGATCCATAAATTCAATTTAATTATATATCGACACATATTAAAATTCTAGCAACAATCTATATATTTTATAGATATTTATACTGGAGTTGACGAATAACCAATACCAATATTAGTGTTTATTAGGATCGAATAGAAATGGGGCGTGTCCAAGTGGTAAGGCAACAGGTTTTGGTCCCGCTATTCGGAGGTTCGAATCCTCCCGTCCCAGAGCATGCCCAACCCATTATAGCATTATAATATATATAATGCTATATATCAGAAAAAAGATTGCCTTTTAAGATAAATCACCTTTCTGTTTAAGAGTATAATAATAAGAGTATAATATCGGATTGGAAAAGTTTTATTAGTATTCTTAATAATTCTTCTTTGAATCATATATTTTTCACAAATTGAATCGTGTTCAAATAACACACATATATAATTGGATCCATTTCTAATCCCTAAATGTTAAATATTTAACATAAAATATCTATAATTCCTTTCAGTAAAAATTTTTTAGTCTATCGGTATAGGGGTCCCATATTATTCTTATTTCGATTCCAATTTTAGAAATTAGTATGAAAAAACAACAACATTACCTTACACCAGTCTTTATCCACTAGTTCACTAAAAAAATAAATTGGATTGTTTAGCTATCTTGTTTTTTAATCATTGATAGTTTAATACAAATATGGATTTCTCTTAGGATGCTAGTCCTTGCTTTAAAATGTTATTCAAATAATGATCTCGAGTTCGGAAAATTTTCAATCACTTAAATCTTTTTGACGATTTCTTATGAGTTCGTAGTACTCGAAGAAGTGTGAAATTGGTCAATTTATCCTATCCCTATCAAGTTACTTGAAGGTGAAGATTCAAAAAGAAATTTTTGATTTTATTCGTGGTGTTTATATTTTATTATATTAAATAAATAAAAAATGAAATAAAATATATGTTAAAACAAATATATGTATTGGGTGTTGGAGATTAAATTGAATTCATTATGGGACTTCGTTAGAACCTAGCCATTCGATTTCATATAGAAAGAAAAAGTATAGATTACTATGTACCGATCGAACCAATGACTATTCATGATTCCATAATTGAATCAGTTGCATACTAGTTCCAACCTAAAGGAATGTTATGGTAAAACTTTGTTTAAAACGATGTGGTAGAAACCAACGTGCGACTTGAAGGACACGATCCATTGTGGATTCTTACATCCACCATTTTTTATTATACAGGAATTATAGAGGAATGAAAGTGCTTTTGACTCGACATCGTTTCTTCTGTTTCAATAGAACTCTCATATTTTTTTTGGGGGGTGTGATGTAAATCGTACATGATGGAGCTCGAGTAAAAAGTATTGATTCATTTATCAGACGCAAGAATCTAGGGTTAGTATTACTCAATAAATTTGGACAACTTCATAAATATATTTGTAAATATATTTTCCATATATAAATTGAAAGGATCCAATTCAAGCAAGTTTCAAATTCAAAAGTCAATTTTTTTGGAATTGTTAAAACTTTTTAGATCAAATCAAAAGTGTATTACACTAGAATCACTCAGTTGTATGATTCTTTGATAGAACGAAATCATAAAAAAAGGGTATGTTGCTGCCATTTTGAAACAATTCAAAATCACCGAATTAATGTCTAAACCTAGTGATTCAAGGCAAAGATAAAGGATTTTGGAACAAGGAAATACCATTTTCGATTGTCTGAACAACTAGATCAGAGTGCAGAATCAAAAAGATTCTAAAAGAGATAGACAAAAGGGGGGTTAGACACCACTCAATAAATGAAATGCTTAAAAGGTTTCCTTGAGTTATTTGAGAGTTATCCAACTTAAGTTGTGAGGGTGAAAATTGTAAATTTGAATAATTTTTTTGGAGGGGGAAAGAATAAGTATTTAAATCATAGTCTAGTTGATTTGATGATTTTATGGATATATTTGCCCTTATCATTCTATACATAGATATAATTTCTAATTTTCTTGAGCCGTACGAGGAGAAAACTTCTTATACATTTATGGGGGGATATTATTCATCTATCCCAATGAGCCATTTATTGAATCATTCCAATTGATGTTCGATCCAGAGAAGAAGGAAGAGATCTTCAGAAAGTGGGTTTGTATGACCCGATAAAGAATCAAACCTATTTAAATGTTCCTGTTATTCTATATTTCCTTGAAAAAGGCGCTCAGCCTACAGGAACTGCTCATGATGTTTCAAAGAAAGCGGGGGTTTTTACGGAACTTACCCTTAATCACCAAACGACAGTCAATTAATGAAAATTAATGAAATATATACGAAATATATAAATAAAGAAGGTGGAGATCACTTGTAGAGAGCTTTGTATAGTCTTTACTCTGGTATTCTCTTTTAATTTGTTACTCCTAGTTTCGATTATGGGTAGTACCATTAATGGTAATGGGGGTTAGTTTGATTTCTATGGACAAATAAAAAGGGGGATTATGCTTTTTTCTTTTACTTATATTGATTGATTGACTAAATTCGAGCCTTTTTGTACTTCTTCTTCTTTTTTTTTTCTTTATTACTTTTTTCTTACGTCTACATCCCTTATTTGTCTATATGTCAATTAGCTATGTAGTGCCAATCCAGCACAAGTCCTTGTTTTTTTATTTAAATTTACAATATTTTATTTTTTTCTAATTCTCCATTGTATTCTTTTATCAAATACTCATATTGACAATGGTGTATTGAATAAATATAATTCGATCGTGGATAAATGGATATATATTTTTCCGTCCCATAGAGTTGATTTCATTCAACGGATGGGTTCATTGGATTTTCTATAATACAAGAAGGGTTTTTTTTTTTATGATACAATTTGTTTTGCCATTTCAAATTCAATGTAGTGATTACGCCGTGCAATTCAACCTCTTTATTTATTTTATTGGGATTTTGATTGTATCTACACATTCTAATTCTTTTATTCGGGTTGCTAACTCAATGGTAGAGTACTCGGCTTTTAAGTGCGGCTAGCATCTTTTACACATTTATATGAAGCAAAGGATTCGTCCACACCACCGATAGAGTTTATAAGACCGCGACTAATCCTGAAAAGAATGAATGGAAAAAGTAGCATGTCGTATCAATGGAGATTTCTGAGAATATTTCATTATTTCTGGATATATCCAAAACCTTGTTTAAATTGTTTGAATTCTTGGTGTGGCAAAAAAAAAAAAGAAAAAAAAAAAGAAATTGGAAAATCAATTTCAAGTCGGGTTGAGTGAATAAATGGACAGAGCCCAACTGTGGCCCCAATTATAGGGAAACAAAGAGTAACGAGCTTTTGGCCTTCATTTTTTAATGATTATCCGAATGATTACCCGAACTAATTAGACGTTAAAAATATATTAGTGCTTGATGTGGGAAAGGCTTTTCCATGAGGGATTATCCATTTTTTATGAGTCCTACCTATTAGGTATTCTCCATTATGAGGTGGAGATAAATGTGTAGAAAAAGGCAGTATATTGATAAAGAGTTTTTTTTTTTTTTCAAAATCAAAAGAGCAATTGGATTTCTAACCATCTTGTTATCTTAGATTGAACATAAACCACTTGGATGAAAAAAGAGAAGATAGAGAGTCTGCCGATTGTCTTACCTTTTTCCGAGGTAGCTATTTTTTTCGTACTATAATACCTTGTTTTGACTGTATCGTACTATGTATCATTTTACAACCCAATAAAACCCTTATCTCCAGTTCAAATGAAATTTCAAATGGAAGAATTTCAATGATATTTCGAACTAGATAGATCTCAGCAACACGATCTCCTATACCCATTTATCTTTCGGCAGTATATTTATGCATTTGCTCATGATCATGGTTTAAATGGATCGAGTTTGCTGGAAAATGTAGGTTATGACAATAAATCTAGTTTACTAATTGTAAAATGTTTAATTACTTGAATGTATCACCATAATCATTTGATTATTTCTGCTAATGATTCTGACAAAAATAAATGTTTTGGGTACAACAAGAATTTGCATTCTCAAATGATATTAGAGGGATTTGCAGTCATTGTGGAAATTCCATTTTCCTTACGATTCCTACGATTAGTATCTTCAAGGCCAGAAATCAAAAAATATTCTAATTTACGATCAACTCATTCAATATTTCCATTTTTAGAGGACAAATTCCCACATTCAAATTATGTATCAAGTGTACGAATACCCTACCCAATTCATCTGGAAATCTTGATTCAAACCCTTCGTTATTAGGTGAAAGATGCCCCTTCTTTGCATTTATTATGGCTTTGCTTCACGAGTATTATAATTGGAATAGTTTTATTAATCCAAAAAAATCTATTTCTTCTTTTTTTGAAAAGTAATTCAATATTTTTCTTGTTCCTATATAATTCTCATGTTTATGAATGCGAATCCATCTTACTTTTTCTCCATAACTGATCTAGTCATTTACAATTAACATCTTCTGGGGTATTTTTTGAGCTAATTTATTTATATGGAAAAATAAAACGTCCCATACAAGAAGTCTTTTCTAATGATTTTCCGACGGTCTTATGGTTCTTCACGGAGCTTTTCATGCATTATGTTAGATATCAAGGAAAATCGATTTTAGTTTCAAAAGATTCGCCTCTTCTAATGAATAAATGGAAGTATTTTCTTGTCCTTTTATGGCAATGTCATTTTTATGTGTGGGCTCAACCAGGAAGGATCTATATAAACCAATTAGCCAACCATTCTTTCGGCTTTTTAGGCTATCTTTTAAGTGTGCGACTAAATTTTTCAGTAGTATGGAGTCAAATGCTAGAAAATTCAATTATAATGGATAATGCTATAAAGAAGCTTGATACATTAGTTCGAATTAGCCCAATGATTAGATCATTTGCCAAAATGAAATTTTGTAATGCATTAGGACATCCTGTTAGTAAGTCGACCTAGGCCGATTCATCAGATTTTGAGATTATCGGCCGATTTGCCCATATATGCAGACATCTTTCTCATTATTTCAGCAGATCCTTCAAAAAAAAAAAAAAAGAGTTTGTATCGAATAAAATATATACTTCAACTTTCTTGTCTTTAAACTTGGGCTCGTAAACACAAAAGTACTATATGGGTTTTTTTGAAAAGATTAGGTTTGGAATTATTGGAAGAGTTTTTTACGCAAGAAGAAGGGATTCTTTCTTTGATTTTCCAAGAGGAAGAATTGGGTATTTGGATATTGTTTGCATCAATGATCTGGTCAATCATGAATGACTTGTTGTTCGACCATGGAAATGGAAATTATCCTTAAATGCTGAAGAGATAACAAAAAAATTATTTAGTCGTCTATTATGAAATGTTCATGTAGTAAGAGTAAGGGTTGATCAACTGAATATTCAACTTTCTTAGAGGCTTGTCTAGGGAAGGATCTGGATTTTAGATGTATACATAAGGAAAGCCGTGTGCAATGAAAAATGCAAGCACAGTTTGGGGAGAGATTTTGACCTTTTTTTCTAATTTTCTAATTCTACGAAGTAACTTATCTACTCCATCCGACTAGTTCTGGGTTCGAGTCCCAGGCAACCCATTCTAATTATTCTATTGAAATCATGTGTATTTAAATTAAATCCAAATTTTAATCCAAATTTTGTAACTTATTTATTTTTATTTTATTTTTATTCAATTTATTTATTCAGTTTATTCGAAAAAAAAAAAATTAAGAAAGGATGAATCTAGATAGGTAAAAACCTCGATATATCTATGTATGTTGAATCTTTGTTGACATGGGTATGTAAGTCATGTTATACTGTTGAATAACAAGCCCTCGATTATGTATTTATAGAAAATTCATGTGCTTGGGAGTTCATGATGATTAATAATTTAATAAACCAAGATTTTACCATGACTGCAATTTTAGAGTGACGCAAAAGTGAAAGCCTATGGGGTCACTTCTGTAACTGGATAACTAGCACTGAAAATCGTCTTTACATTGGATGGTTTGGTGTTTTGATGATCCCTACCTTATTGACCACAACTTCTGTATTTATTATTGCTTTCTTTGCTGCCCCTCTGGTAGATATTGATGGTATTCGTGAACTTGTTTCTAGATCTCTACTTTATGGAAACAATATTATTTCTGGTGCCATTATTCCAACTTCTACAGTGATAGGTTTGCATTTATACCGGATATAGGAAGCGGCTTCCCTTAATGAATGGTTATGCAATGGTGGTCCTTATGAGCTAATTGTTCTACACTTTTCACTTGCTGTAGCTTGTTATATGGGTCATGAGTGGGAACTTAGTTTCTGTCTAGGTATGTGCCCTTGAATTGCTGTTGCATATTCAGCTCCTGTTGCAGCTGCTATTACTGTTTTCTTGATCTATCCAATTGGTCAAGGAAGCTTTTTTCTGACGGTATGCCTCTAGGAATCTCTGGTACTTTCAACTTCATGATTGTATTCCAAGCTAAGCACAACATCCTTATGCACCCATTTCACATGTGACGCATAGCTGGTGTATTCGGTGGCTCCCTATTTAGTGCTATGCATGGTTCCTTGGTAACTTCTAGTTTGATAAAGGAAATAACAGAAAATGAATCTGCTAATGAAGGTTACAGATTCGGTCAAGAGGAAGAAACCTACAATATCGTTGCTGCTCATGGTCATTTTGGATGATTGATCTTCCAATATGCTAGTTTCAATAACTCTCACTCTTTACACTTCTTCCTAGCTACTTGGCATGTAGTAGGTATTTGGTTCACTGCTTTAGGTATTAGCATGATGGCTTTTAACTTAAATGGTTTCAATTTCAACCAATTTGTAGTTGATAGTCAAGGTCGTGTAATTAATATCTGGGCTGATATTATCAACCGTGCTAACTTGGGTATGGAAGTTATGCATGAACATAACGCTTATAACTTCTCCTTAGATCTAGCTTCGGTCAAAGTTCTATCTACAAATGGATAAGACTTTGGTATTAGTGTATACTGAGTTATTGAACATAAAGGAGCAATAATCAATTTCTTGTTCTAGCAAGAAGTTTGGTATTGCTCCTTTAGGAGTTTTTTTACTTAAATTTTTTTCTTTACCCTAGTGCCCAGTTTGTCTTGATTTTCGATTTCTGAACAAGAAGGAAAATGGAACTATTGGATTTTTTTTTTACTTGCCCCTGGATACATGTCCTTTGGACCCTTTGCCCGACCACCACCTGTGGAAGCAAGCTAGCCCCCTATGGACGGTAGACTGGTGTCTTGATCGGGTGTAATGCCCCCTTTTCGTCAAAAGGCATCGTTTCTCACCACCTAATGATGATCAAATCACTTGCATTGCATTACCATAATGAATCACAAGAGTTATGATTCGAAATGAACCTTTCTCAATGGAGGGAAGGAATAGCGATGGGTTTCTATGGAGCATCCAGGATTCAGTAATAAGAAGATTCAATCGGACAATGAATTCTTACATGGTCCAAAGAAATCAAAGGTTCGCTTCCACGATTCCATCTATATCGATTCTTAATACTAGAATAGATTATATAGTCATGATTCAATTTAGGTCCACTTACTTTTGTTTGATTAACATAAGGAAAAGAAATAAGGATAGTAATCCATCTCCTTGAGTGGAGCCTGGCTTGGGATTAAGCCCTTCCTAAGGATCATGGGTCATGAGATTCGAATTAGTTTAAATCAAATACAGCTGGGCCCATATGTTTAGCACAGGAAATTCTTAAAAAATCAGATGCCTAGCATGGGCTATTTTATAGAATAATCTTTCCTGAGCCCAGAGAATAGTAATTAGCAAGGAATTCTATCCCATTGGGTTTGAGGAAGACTAGTAGATTCGATGGCAGTGCGTCGGGCAAAGGGCCAAGCTGTACAAGAATACCCCCATTAAAGTACCAAGTTCCATAAGCAAGCTATTATTCTAGGGATCTCCATTGAGGAGCATCAAACCCTAATGAAATATCTCTCCCCGTTAGCAACAGGTAATAAATTTCAAGCCACAAGAAGGAATCTCCTACTGAACGATAGGAAAGTGAGTTCTTCCAGTTGGCATTCATTAGGGTAGGAGCACTTGGTTGATCGCCCAACAAAATAGTTGTTTAGCGAATGACTCAACCTATGCATCTAGTATTTACACACTTCGAGGTGTAAATCACTTGAAAAGAGATGAAGAAATCTTATCTCACCAAGTATCTAAGTGAAAGCACCTCCCCTTATCTTTATCCAACTTTTCCATCCCCTATTCTATGTTTTAGAGCTACTTCATACCTCGGACCCTATAGAAATACGAGCTCACTTACATCGATCCTCTCCTTACAGTTAAATGTGTAGTCGGAGTCAAGGAAGCAATCCAGTCAGTGTGAGAGAAAGAAGCTTAACGTGTTTTCCCCTTCAAATGTCTATGCTAGGGCTATCTCTACTTATGAGTAAGATACTATGTCCTAACTAAGTTGTAGTCCCATAATGCTCATGAATCCATTCCCTTTTCTATTGCTTTCAAATTGACCTAAAAAGCTATTCTCACCCGTTGCTTCGAGCAATACAAGAGAGCAATCAAGCAGTGGGTTCTTTTACAAGCACACTACTTTTAGGAGTGAATGGGTGCTACTTTAGAGCTAAAGGCTTGAGCTTGCATTCAAAATGTAGCTAAAGACTTGGTATTTCCTACCTTTCCTAACCTAACAAAAGCTTACAGTTGTTGAGTTTCGTAGCTTAGTAGGCTAGGCCCTTTGGGAAGGTGATGTGATTCCGCCCGAGCCCTCTCCACCGATAACCCGCTGGGGTGCTGACTCGACACGGATGAAGACTAGGCCAATCACAAGAGCTCAAATGAAGAGATTTAAGGACAACCTGGGAGTATTTATACATGGGGTAATCAATATCAATAGAGCTTGTCCATACTTGAAGATACAAAGCCTATTCTAAGCATCCAAGTGGTGGAAGCCGATACGGACCCGGGTGACGGTTTTGGTACATTTTTGGAGTTCGAGAAGTATGAAATGGTTCCAATGCTTTATGGGTTCAATACATATGCCTAAGAGGTCATGGAATCAAGTCAAATCAGCCTCAAATGCAATCAAAAAGGGCTTGTACGGACAGCCCCAACAATTTGGCCGAATTTGCTGTATTGCTTGCTAGCTTTACTGTATTTTACTGTATTAGCCTTTTCTTATTTTTCCAAGCATGGGAAACGTGTGGGACTTCACAACAAGCTTATTTGGCATCCTAAAAAGCATATTGAAGCTGATTTGGAGCTCAATTCTGTCAAAGATTGGTCAAAGTCAAATTAGTCAAAAAGCTAGTATTCTAGTTTCCTAATTTTATTCTACTTTTTGTTTTAGGAAACTACCATTACTTTTTAGTTTTTATTTATTTATTTTCTGGACAAATAAGTTTAGGAAAGTTATTATTTTATTATTTTCATTTTAAATTAATTAATTCCTAATTTAGAATAAAGGAATTAATTAATCAAATTTAGTTTAGGGAACTTAGTTTAGGACATATTAGAATTCGGTCAAGTTTCCTAATTCCTATAGGAGTCCGGTTTTGAACTATTTTTTAGGGTTTATTTTGTTTCTTTCAAGCCTATTTAAAGGCTTATTTTTCAATAATAAAAAAAACTTTGATTTGATTAAGAAACTACTTGTGAGATTAATTATCTCTTTGTTCTTTGAGAACACCTAAAACACCATTAGAGAATTGGTTGTTTTGGCTTGACTTATCAATAGTTTTTCCATCCCCTATTGTGGCGTCTACATTATACCAAGGTTTCTAACCACAGGTTGGTTAGGGGTTGAGGTCCATTCCATTAGAACTTGAACTTAATTAAAGATCCGGGCTAATATAATACGGGTTTAGAAGCAGGTCGTCCTAGGTTCGTATCAGAAGGAGCCATAGGCAACAAGCGAGTTAAGGAGTTGAAGTAGTGAGTGGTCAGTTTGTGTCACAATACCCCAGCCTTTGCTTCATTTCAGTAGTTTGAACGAGAATCGAGTCTATGTTTTCTGATGTCAGCATCATCCCCCAATCCCAAACAAGTAAGAAAAATTTATAATTGTAGTCAATTCCTTTCATCTAGCCTACTTAATTGAAAGGTAGTTAGGGCGAATCCCTTCTAATATGAACCTAGGACGACTTGTGCTTAAACCCGTATTATATTAGCCTGGATCTAATTATGTTCAAGTTCTAATGGTCACCTTAACCCCTAACCAACCTATGATTAGAAACTTTGGTATAATGAAGACGCCATAATAGGTGATGGATCTCCAATTGATAAGCCAAAATAACATGCTCATTCACTAATGGTGTTTTAGGTGTTCAAAGAGAATAAAGAGAATTCAATGTCACAAATAAATTTCTGCATGAATATTGTACTGATTATTATTGATAAAACAAGCCCCTAAATAGGCTAAAAAGTTACAAAATAAAACCCTAATTAGCTAGGTAAAACCGGCCACCAGAGAATAGGAAACCTAGCTTGGCCGAAATTCACCATTTTCCTAATCTAATTTGGATTAATTAATTCCTTTCTTTCTGAATTAATTCCTTTCTTTTTGAATTAGGAATTAATTAATTTACAATGAAAATAATAAAATAATAATTTTTCTAAGTTGATTTTGCCAGCAAATAAATAAATAGAAACCCAATAAAAGACTAATTTCCTAAAAGAAAAAGTCAAAATCAAATTACGAAACTAGTTGACTAGTTTGACTACTAAGGTATCTTTGAACAATCTCCAGCTTGTTTGGGCTCTAAATCAGCTTCCATATGCTATTTAGGATGCCAAATATGATTAATAATGATTCCCACACATTTCCCCTTGATTGGAATAAGTCAAAGAAGAAGAAAAGTCAAAGCCAGCAGCTAAACAACACATTTTCGGCCAAATTGAGATGCTGTCCGTACAAGTCCTTTTTAGATGCTTTTGATTCTGACTTGGCTGGATTCCATGTCCTTTAATGATATTCATTGAGTTCATGAAGTGTTGGAACCATTCCTTGCTTCCCGGAGTCCAAATTTGCATGAAACAGCTACCCAAGTCAGTATTGGTCTCCACCATTTGGATGCTTAAAACGGGTCTTGTATCTTCAGGTATTGTCAAGCCCTTTTGCGAATTGATTACTCCCTATATAAAAGCATCCAGGTTGTCCTAAAATCTCTTAGTTTGAGCCCTATTGATTGGCCAGATCTTCATCTGTATCGGGTCAGCACCTCAGCGAGTTGTCGGTTGTGCGGGCACGGACAGATTCTCATAATTCCCCTCCTCTTGAAGAGGATTTGCCCTCAAATCTAAAAGATCACCTGTAGCAAAGGAAATATGCCAACAACAATAAATTTAGCAATCAAATTATACTCACCTTGCAAATAAAGTTTGTAAGCATTTTCATTGATCTATTCTAAGACGTGAAAAAGTCCATCCCTTCGTGGCATAATCTTTGACTTTTGTTGTTGTGGGTGATGGAATTTGGTGTAGGATTATGTTGTTGTACCCTAGAGCACAATCATTCAAGATGTTAGTCAAGAATGATTGTTGTTGGTTGTTGGTTCTTGATTTTGTTTTTTTTTTTTTGGTTTGTTAAGGTTTTGTTTTTGGTTTTAATGGAGGTTTAGGGTTCTTGAGAAGGTTGTGATGCGAATCCACCCGAGACTGTTCGACCGACAACCCGCTAGGGTGCTGACCCAATACAAATGAAGGTGGGACCGATCACTAGGGCCCAATCCAAGAAGTTCAAGGACAATCTTGCTGTCTTCATACAAGGAATAAGTCATAGTTAAGAGGGGTTGGCCATATCTAAAGAACCAAGGCCTGTTTTACTCATACAAGCAATAGAAGCCAAAACAGGGCCGGGTGACGTTTTTGGTGATAATAAGGAAGCTGGGTTGTATGAATTGGAACCCCATCCTTATGGGTTCAATTCATATGGAGGATGAGTCATAGAAACCAGCCAAAGCAGCTTCAAAGCCGACCAAGAAGGTGGTTTGCGCACAAGGGGAAGAAAAGGCCGGATTTGTTGTATTCCTTGCTGGCTTTACTGTATTTTATTGTATTAGCCTTTTCTCATACTTCCAAGCAAGGGCAACGTGAGGTACTTCACAATAAGCTTAGTTGGCATCCCAAAAAGACTATTGAAGCTGATTTGGAGTCCAATTGGATCAAAGAAGGGTCATTACCAACATAGCCGAAATTTACCATTTTTTAGTTTCCTAATTTGTTCTTACTTTTTGTTTTAGGAAACTACCATTATTTTTAGGTTTTTATTTATTTATTTTCTGGACAAATAACTTTAGGAAGGTTTTTTTTATTTTATTCTTTCCATTGTAAATTAATTAATTCATAATTTAATATAAAGGAATTAATTAATCAAACTTAGATTAGGAAAGGAAGTATAGTTTCGACCAACTAGGATTCTTTATGTGAGTGGCCGGTTTTACCTAGGGTTTTTGGGGTTTATTTTGTTTATTTCAAAGCCTATTTAAAAGGCTTAGTTATCAATAAGAATTAACTTTGATTTGATTGAGAAAATAGTTGTGAGATTAATTATCTCTTTGTTCTTTGAGAACACCTAAAACACCATTAGAGAATTGGTTGTTTTAGCTTGACTTATCAATAGGTTTTCCATCCCCTATTGTGGCGTCTACATTATACCAAGGTTTCTAACCACAGGTTGGTTAGGGGTTGAGGTCCATTCCATTATAACTTGAACTTAATTAAGATCCGAGCTAATATAATACGGGTTTAGGAGTATGTCGTCCTAGGTTCGTATCATTTGGTATCAGAGCTAAATTTTGTTCAGGTTTGATCTATCTTTATTTGCTGTATTTGTTTTTGTGTTATTCTGCAATTTTAGCATTAGGTTGAGGTTGCATCCATCCTATACACGTTCAGCATTCAAAAAAAAAAATAAATAAATAAAAATTTATTCCTAGTTGAATTAGGATTTCCTAGTTTTATCGTATTTTTGTTTCCTAGTTTGTTGGTTGTTTTTCATCATTGTTCTTGTTGATTTTGGTTTTTGTTGATATTTCTTTGCTGTTTTAGTCTTAAATATTTGCATTCATATATTAAAAAAAAAAAAAAAACTGCACATTTGTGTTTATTTGGAGGTCACGGGTTTGGTGTTTGTTTTGGAGTTGGAATTGCAATTTTGGTAATTTTCTTGCTACTGCAGTTGTTTATGTTCTGTGAGTGAAAAAAAAAAAAAAAAAAAAGAAGAAGTAAAGCCGAAAAAAAAAAAAAAGAAAAGAAAAATATTTCGGTTTGTTGGAGTTTGATTTGTTTGCTGGAAATTTGTTGGAGCTGCTGGTTTTTTGATTATTTATTCAATATTTGAGTAGCTGGGAAATTATTTTTTTACTGCTGGATATTTGGATTTTGGGTGTTTAAATTATTTGGATTAAAATTAGATAAAGGAATTGATACAAAACTTGAATTACAAGAACAACAACCAACATTATTCTATATTTTTGTTCAATTTGATTCTTGTTCGTATTTGAATTTCTTTTTCTAGAATTTTATTCTTGAACTCATAATCTATTACCATCTGGTCCAGTTCTTCAAAATTCCAAAGTTTTCTCATCAATTTGCTTTATTTTGTCTAGAAAAACCGAAAATAGGTTTTTTTTCATTCCTTTCGGTATTTGTTTATTTTTGCTTACTGTTTTGTTGATAAGTTTAATTAAAACATGGCCTCGTCCTCCATGGAATTCTTGCCTATTTCTTGTATTCGGCCTTCCTTGTGAGGCTTCTAATCTTCCCACTCTTTGATTTACATTCTCAAATTGAGCACTCATCCGCTGTATTGATTCCAAAATAGTTCTCAAGTCCACTTGGTCTCCACTTCCGGTAGCTCGGTCATCGCCATGGAATGCTACGGACTCTTCCTCATTGATCCTCAAGGGTGGATCCCCTCTTCTTATTCTAGAATCTGCCATGTTAGTAAAATACTACAAAAATAGAATAAATCCTCACAATATTCACTCCCTCACGTGTTTCACTCAAACAAGGTCTCAACACTCGTGTTTGCACACTAGTTTCGGCTTTTATCCTCTTTTAAGCTCACACACTCTTGCCTTTTTCCACTCAATGAATTATCTCAAAGTTCTAATTAAAACACCCACAAACAGCAATTAGATCACTAGTATGCTTTAATTAAACTTATCAACAAAGCAGTAGCAAAAAGTAGGCAATACCGAAAGAATCCAACAAATCCTAATTTTTCGGCTTTCTAGACAAGAAAACACAAAATAATGGGAAAACGTTGGAATTTTTTAAAACTGCACCAGATGGTAGTAGATTATGAGTTCAAGAATAAAATTCCAGAAAAAGAAATTCAAATACGAACAAGAATCAAAGAGAACAAAATTATAGAAAAGTGTTGGTTGTTGTTCTTGTAATTCAAGTTTTGTATCAATTCCTTTATCTAATTTTAATCCAAATAATTTAGCACTCAAACTCAAATATCCAGCAGCAAAAAAAAAATAACTCTCCAGAAACTCCAAATATGGAATAAATAATCAAAAGAGCAGCAGTTACAAGAAATTTCCAGCAACAAACTTCAACACCAATTTTCAACAAACCGATATATATATATATATATTTTTTTTATATTCGGCTTTCTTCTTTTTTTTTTTTTCTTCTCTCTTTTTTTTTTTTTTTTTTTTACCTCACTGAATATTAGACACAACTGCAGTAGCAAGAATAAACAACAAATTTTGCAATTCCAACTCCAAAAATTCACCAAACCCGTGACTTCCAAATAAACACAAATGTGCAGTTTTTTTTTTTTTTTTTTTAAAGTTGTTGCCGCAAGTCACCTTCTGTTTTTTTTTTTTTTTTTTTTGTCTAAATGTATGAATGCAAATATTTAAGACTAAAACAGCAAAGAAAAATCAACAAAAACCAAAATTATCAAGAACAATGATAAAAGACAACCAACAAATTAGGAAACAAAAATACGATAAAACTAGGAAACCTAATTCAACTAGGAATGAATTTTTTTATTTTTTTTTAAAGATATGCTGAACGTGTATGGAACAGATGCAACCTTAACCTAATGCTAAAATTGCAAAATAACACAAAAACAAATAAAGCAAATAAAGATAGATCAAACCTGAACAAAACTTAGCTCTGATACCAAATGATACGAACCTAGGACGACCTGCTCCTAAACCCGTATTATATTAGCCCGGATCTTTCATTAAGTTCAAGTTCTAATGGAATGGACCTCAACCCCTAACCAACCTGTGGTTAGAAACCTTGGTATAATGTAGACGCCACAATAGGGGATGGAAAACCTATTGATAAGTCAAGCTAAAACAACCAATTTCTCTAATGGTGTTTTAGGTGTTCTCAAAGAACAAAGAGATAATTAATCTCACAAGTATTTTCTTAATCAAATCAAAGTTTTAAAGTTATATTATTAATGAAAAATAAGCCTTTAAATAGGCTTTGAAAGAAACAAAATAAACCCTAAAAACCCTAGGAAAAACTGGCCACACAATGAAGAAGTCTACCTTGGCCGAAACTTTCCTTTTCCTAATCTAATTTGGATTAATTAATTCCTTTATTTTGAATTAGGAATTAATTAATTTACAATGAAAATAATAAAATAATAACTTTCTTAATCTTATTTGTCCAGAAAATAAATAAATAGAAACTAAAAATAATGGTAGTTTCCTAAAACAAAAAGTAGAATAAAATTAGGAAACTAAAATACTAGCTTTTTTGATCAAGTTGACTTTGATCAATCTTTGACCTCTTTGAGCTTCAAATCAGCTTCTAGATGCTTTGTAGGATGCCAAATAAGCTGAATATGAAGTCCCACACGTTGCCCATGCTTGGAAAAATAAGAAAAGGCTAAAACAGTAAAATACAGTAAAGCCAGCAAGCAATACAGCAAATTCGGCCAAATTGTTGAGGCTGTCCGTACAAGCCCTTTTTGATTGCATTTGAGGCTGATTTAACTTGATTCCATGACCTCTTAGGCATATGTATTGAACCCATAAAGCATTGGAACCATTTCATGCTTCCCGGACTCCAAAAATGTATCAAAACCGTCACCCGGGTCCATATCGGCTTCCACCACTTGGATGCTTCGAATAGGCTTTGTATCTTCAAGTATGAACAATCTCTGTTGAGATTGATTAAACTCTGTATAAATACTCCCAGGTTGCCCTTAAATCTCTTAATTTGAGCTCTTTTGATTGGCCTAGTCTTCATCCGTGTCGAGTCAGCACCCCAGCGGGTTATCGGTTGAGCGGCCTCGGGCGGAATCACATCACTTCCTATCATGTTTCTATATAGGGTCGGGTTTACCTTTGGTGTGCCATCCTCCTTCTTGTATTTGTCTCCTTGGCTCACTGGTGTTGACATTGGCTTGCATTCATCAAGGTTGAACTTTTTCAAAAGATCTTTGATGTATTTCTCTTGAGATATGAAAATACCCCTAGAGCATTGCATCACTTCCACTCCAAGCAAGTAATTCATTTCACCAAGGCTTGACATTTCAAACTCCTTTTCAAGTTCATTTTTCAAAACTTCCACATTCTTTTCATTTTCACCCGTGACCAACAAATCATCCACATAGAGTGAGATAACAATCATGCCTTCTTCATTCCTTATGTATAGTGTTGGCTCATTTGGACTCCTCCTAAAGCCTTGGTAGGTCAAGTAACCATCAATCTTGCCATACCAAGCCCTAGGTGCTTGCTTTAACCCGTAAAGTGCCTTGTGTAGATGGTAGACTTTGTCCTCATGTCCTTGAACAATGAAGCCCTCGGGTTGCTTGACATAAACCTCCTCTTGAAGCACACCATTCAAGAAAGCCGACTTTACATCAAGGTGGTACACCTTCCATGACATTGAAGCCGAGATGGATAGGATGAGCCTTATGGTCTCCATTCTTGCAACCGGTGCAAACGTCTCTCCATAATCTACACCCGCTTGTTGTGCATAGCCTTTTGCCACAAGCCTTGCCTTGTGCTTGCATATTGTTCCATCCGGGTTGAACTTGGCCCTAAACATCCACTTTACACCAATTGGTTTCTTGTTTTTAGGTTTAGAAACCAAAGACCAAGTTTCATTCTTTTCTATCATATCCATTTCGGTTTGCATGGCCTCCATCCACTCTTTCTTTTGCATAGCTTCTTGAGCATTGGTAGGATCACTCAAGGCAACATTGCACCTTTCATATATTTCAAGCAATGGCCTTTCTCCTCTAACACCATCTCCAATCTCCAATTCAGCTCCAATGGTCTCAAGTGCATCCTCTTCATCATCTTCATTTTCTTCATTGTCATTGTCATTGGTTTCTTCTTCTTCATCATCCAACCGAGCATTATCTTCATGGACAAGAAGCTCCTCCTTTGTCCAATCCCAAACAGCATCTTCATCAATCCTCACATCCCTTGTTACCACAAGTTTCTTGGTTTCCAAGTTGAAAACCCTAAAACCTTTGGTAACCTCACTAAAGCCGACCAAGATGCCCACATTTGCCCTTTTGTCAAGCTTGTCTCTCATGTGTGGATGAACATGAAGAAAACAAACACTCCAAAGATTTTTATGTTGCCCAAAGATGGTTTTTCTCCATACCATATCTTATAGGGTGTCTTGGACTCATTGGCTTTAGTTTATGCTCGGTTTTGGATGTAGCTAGCCGTGTATATGGCTTCGGCCCAAAACTTCTTTGGCATGTTCTTCTCATGTATCATGCACCTTGTCATCTCCATCAAGGTCCTATTTTTCCTCTCACAAACACCATTTTGTTGTGGTGTGTATGGTGTTGTGAATTGATGCACCATTCCATTTTCTTTGCAAAAATCCTCCATAGCCAAACTTGTATATTCTCCACCATTGTCGGTTCTCAAGCACTTCATCTTTGCATTGCTTTGGGTTTCCACCATCTTCTTGAATTCCATGAACTTCTCAAGCACTTGTGACTTGGTTGTTAGAAAATATACCCAACACATCCTTGAGTAGTCATCAATGAAGGTTAGGAAGTACTTACATCCTCCAATTGATGACAAACTCATTGGTCCACACACATCCGAATGGACTAGCTCAAGCTTCTCCTTAGCTCTCCATGAACCGGCTTTAGGGAATGGAAGCCGTGTGGATTTCCCTAGTTCGTATACATCACATAGGCTTTTCATCTCCTCAATCTTTGGCATGTCCTTCACAATGGCATTGGTGTTTTTCATGGCACCATAGCTAGAATGCCCAAGCCTTTTATGCCAAAGTTGAGAAATGGACTCCACTTTGGTTTTTAAGGCTTGTTCATTATTGACTAGGTCCAATCTATAGCTTTTGTCCTTCAATGGTACCTTAAACAGCTCATTACCACAAGCATCATATATGATACATCCATCTTTTGCAAAATTTAAAGCAAAGCCTCTTTCTACCAATTGTGCTACACTAAGAAAGTTTTCACACAAACTAGGAACATATAGCACATCTTTTATAATTTTGGTACCTTCCTTGGTGTTCAAGCACACATCTCCTTTGCCTTCTACTTTCATGAACCGGCCATCACCAATCTTCACTTTGGTTTTGTAGTTTCGGTCAAGCTCCATAAAGCCATCCTTTTGGAAACTCATGTGGTGTGAGCAACCACTATCCACAAGCCAGCCGAGACCACTACTTGTGGCTTTAAGGCATGTGGCCACAAATAGGTTCTCGGCTTCTTCATTAACCACATTGGCTTGTTGTCTCCTTTGCTTGCATACTTTGGCAATGTGGCCTCCAAAAACACTTGGATGGTGGATGTCCAGGCTTCTTGCAATGAGGGCAAGGTGGATGCCCTCCTCGGTTTTGATGGCTTTGTTGTTGTTGTTGTTGATTCCATCCACTTTTGTTGTTGTTTGTGTTGTTGTTGGTTGTAAAACCAGTTTGGTTGGTGTTGTTGCTCTTCCTTCCTTTATTCTTCTTTTTGTTGCCGTGGCCACCATAGAATGCACTCTCTATGGTCTCCTCCTTTCTAATGGCTCTCCTTTGTTCAGTTGCTTGAAGAGCATCGATGAGCTCACTCAAGGTTATTTCACTAAGATTTCTAGATTCTTCAAGGGAGGAAATCTTAGCTTCAAACCTTTCGGGTAAGCTCACCAATACTTTCTCTACTACCCTTTGATCGGTCAATTGCTCACCAAGGACCCGAATTTGATTTACCACTTTGAGCATCCTTTCCATGAAATCCTTGACAAGCTCATTCTCTTTCATCTTCAAGGTCTCAAACTCTCTTCTTAGGTTTAAAACTTGCATTTGCCGAGTTCTAGTATTTCCATGGAACTCCTCTTGAAGCTTTATCCAAACCTCTCTAGCACTTATGCATGACATTATCCTTGTAAAAATGGAATCACTCATGGAGGAGTGCAAAGCAGTGAGGGCCTTGAACCCCTTGGCAACTTCGGCCTCATGTGCATTTCTTTGTGCTTGGGTTGCATTAGCTCTCAACTCCTCCACTACATAACCTTCTTCTATGACTTCGCATAAACCAAAGGCTTGAAGGTAGGCTTTCATTTTTATACTCCAAATGGAATAGTTTTGGCCTTCAAACTTAGGTGGTGTTGGGGTTACAAAGGATTGTGAGGCCATTTGAAAAAATGGTTTTTGAAAAGTTTTGAAAAATGGACACAAGAACAAGCTCTCGGGTGGTGGTGTTTTGGTGAGTTTCAACTAGTCTTTTTGGGAGGTTTTGGTTTCGGTTGGAAGGCTTTAGGTGGGGGATCCTCTCACAAATAAAATGGTCTAGGTTGAAAGCTCACAAGGTCCTAAGAAATTACACTATGCTCTGATACCATGATGGAATTTGGTGTAGGTTTATGTTGTTGTACCCTAAAGCACAATCATTCAAGGTGTTAGTCAAGAATGATTGTTGTTGGTTCTTGGTTCTTGATTTTGTTTTTTTTTTTTTTTTTTTTGGGTTTGTTTAGGTTTTGTTTCTGGTTTTAATGGAGGTTTAGGGTTCTTGAGAAGGTTGTTAGCTTTTGGGAAGAAGAAGAAACCAAAATGTAGTAGATGAGAGAAAGAGAGCCAAAAATGTTGTTTTTCAAAATCTGTTTTTGAATATTTTCTTTCTCAACATTTTTCATTACAATTTTCATATTTTTAAATACATCAAAAAGACAATAAGGCATGCTGCCATATTGAGCAATAAATTCAAAATTATTAAAAGTAACCAACCAAGCCAAACTACCTCAACTAACTCTAATCAATGTGCTGGGCATGCAAGAAACCTTCTTTAATGGGTAGTCCAGCTTGTCTAACGCATTTGAATTTGAAAACCAGCTCCATTTGACTTGAAAATTGGAGGGAAGCCTTTGTGAATATTAAACTATGTTCTAGCCAAAAACCAGATAAAACAAAGTCCATTTACCCATTCAAAAATAATCAAACCCGAGGCAGTTTTGCCCAGTTTTCTGGGCAACAACACTGCACAAGGGTTAGATTGTTTTGGGCTTAACTCAGCCTTCCCAGCTCCAAATTGGGCCATTATTTTTTATGCTTCTTCCTCTGCATATCTAGTGTATCATACCAAAATTTAGGTCCAAATCCCAAACCTACTTCAAACGGAATCCAAAGAAGTGGACTTATGTTGCTGGAAATACAATTCCAGAAACTAGACAAAAAAGGCCTTAAGCTAGATAATGAGCTTAGGGCATTACAAAAAGGATTGTTCTTAAACATTACAAGATAAAATAAAATGTATAAACATAAATAATGTTTGGTCTTTGATGTTGCAAAACAAAGAGTGCAAGTGTAACCGAACTACCTTGCACATTGTGGCAAGATCACCACATTTCAACAGATTCTATAATCATTCTTCGAAACATACATAAGAATTGTCTTGTAACGATTAGATTACATACATCTAGTTCGACCCCCCCTCCTCCTCTAATCAACCCCTTTTTTTAATAAATATCCTTTTTGTAAACCCTTATCTTCTGGTTTTACTTATCATTATCCCCCATGAGTACAATCAATCTAACTGACAAATTCGTTAGACATAATCATTGCATAGAAATATCGGGATTGAGTTGATTGAAGTTCATATAATTTATTATTTATTAATTTTTTTGGGTCAATCAGTGAATTGAATGAACAAAACAATATCAATAGAAAGGGAGTATTCATTGGAGGGTGGTATAAATCGACCAAACAGGAATTTGAGGAAAAAGATCTTTTAGATCTCTTTCCTTTTTTTTTTTATCTTTTTTTTACAACTCCTTAACTTAATATCGTAATATTCTTTTTACTATTACTATAGATTGTATATACTTTATTCTTATTTCCATCTTATTTGTATACTTTTCTTCCTTAAGTCCAAATGGATTACTTTGAGACACGTAGACATGCCGTCAGGCTAAGCTAAAAAAAAGACTATGTCAAAAACTAATCAATGATGACCTTCCATGGATTCGCCTGTATAAGCCGTAGCTAAGGTTACAAAAATAAGAGCTTGAATGCCACTTGTAAATAATCCAAGGAACATGATAGGTATAGGAACCACTAAAGGTACTAAAGAAACAAGAACAACAACTACTAATTCATCGGCTAATATATTGTTATTGGTTGAATGTATTTACCAAAATAACCCAATCCCTTTTTTGAAAGGCCCGCATAGAAATATGCTACTGACGTGAGTAAAGCTAAAGCAACAGTAGTATTTATATCATTTGTGGACATGGCTAACTCCCCATGAGGTAACTATATGATTTTCTAAGGTAAAATAGCCCCTGACCAATTCGAATAAAAAATAAATAAAAACATATTCCAACAAATGGAACCCAGGGACCTCATTCTTCTCCAATCCACGTTTTGTTCACGTCTCGAATGAATTCAAGGACATTCTGAATACCATCTCATTTTTTATTTGCATACTTGCATTGGATATTTTGAATACCTACTAATCGTATAATATCCTCAGTTATTTTTATCTCTCTTATGCGAGTCAGAAATAGTAACCGATTCAATAAATCTATTCTATGGAGTTCGAAAAATAATTTACTTATCTTATTATTAATCAAGAGTTTCGTATATAGCTAGAATGGCCCTAACAAATAGAAAATACTAATTTGTTAAGAATTAATCGAATTGAATCCATAGCGTCATCATTTGTTGGAACCGAAATATCTGCTGGATTTGGATCACAATTTGTATTGTTGGAATGCCCAAAGTCATACATTCGTGAAGAGTTGTAGATTCTTCTTGCTGATCAATAATTATTTCAATATCAGGCAATCCTGTTATATATTTAATCCCGCCGAGATATGTTTGCGAGTGAGATAATTGTCTCTTCAACAGCGCTGCATCCCTTTTCGAAAGACGATTGAGTCTCCCCATCTTTTGTTCCATTCTCAAGTCCCTGAATTTATGAAGTCTCGTTTCTATAGTATACCAATTCATTAACATACCATCTAGCCTTTTTTTATTAACATAATGACACCGAGCCTTTATTGCAGCCTGTGCTACCGAATCTACTACTTTATTTTTAGTACCAACAATTAAGAATTGTTTTCCCCTACTTGTAGCATCAAAACCTAAATCACAAGCTTCTGCCAAAAATCGAGTAGTTCTAGCATGATTTATATTATGAATACCTTTACGCCTTGCAAAGATATAAGGTGCCATTCGAGGATTCCATTTCCTAGTACCATGACCAAAATGAACTCCTGCTCCCATCATCTCTTCCAAATTGATGGTCCAATATCTTCTTGTCATTTCTCCCCATACTTCTTCTGTTTTTTATGTTTTCATTGAAAAAAAGAAAAGAAGAGAAGCTAAAATAGAAATAAATAATTGATCCAACGGAACCTTCTCTTCTACCGAAGATTGGCCATTGATACACGATCCAGACCATTCATTTTTTTTTCTATTCGTTATTATCGTTATTTCTTTTACCAAATTAAATGACCACAACGCAAATAGAAAAAAGGATGAATTTGCTTTTAAGAATTATTAAATCCTAGAAACGATTTTTTTGATATATCATATAAATTATTTGAAATGCAAAAATCAAATAATTCTCTGTGGTCCAACAAAATGTCTTTCATTTCCCACTCAAATAAATTCTTCTTTTTCATTTCCAAAGGAATGTTATGATGCTGCCTTGAACGGTGCACTAATCTTTTGAATTCAGTCCCAACGGTTATCATTCCCCCTAGAACAATGTTCTCTTTTAGAGCATTCAACCAATCGATATGGCCACATAGAGTAGCTTTGCTAAAACGGGAGCAGTTTCTTGAAAACTCACTTCGGATATGAAACTTTGAGTATTTAAAGATGCTTTCGCTATTCCCAATAATATGGCTCTATAACAAATCACTTCTTCCAAAGCATGCCCCATTCATTCCGCTCGCAACAATCTAATTTGTTCTCCCGGTGAAAAAACATTAGACATTCCATATTCTGAAATCAGCACTTTTAATGTTATTTGACAATAATTTCTATATGTCTATTATGGATCTGCACCCCTGAGATCGATAAACCTTTTGTATCTTATTAACCAATGAGATATGACTTTGCACTATAGTTAGCTCAGCACCAATCAAGAATCCCCAAGGAATTCTAAGAACTCTTGTTATTGTTTGTTCCAACTCTCAACCCTTTTTTCTAGGTTCATCGATATTGAATCAATCAAATGCAATTCTAACACTTGTTCCACTTTTGGAAGACCCTGTGTTATATCACCAGATCTCGATTTTTAGTATATAAATGTAACTAATGTATCTCCTTTGGAAAGTATTTCTCTATAATGGCCATGAACAGTTGCTCCTGGAGTGGCGAAATAAGGCTTTGCCGATCTTATTACTACAGAGTCAATTTGAACAATTATAACTTGGCTCGATTTTAGGTACAGCACTTTTTTACCTATACATACATTTTCACAAATAAACTACCCCAGGCTAATTATTTTAGTTGTTTCTAAATAATAGTTATGATCATAATTATGACGGAGAAATGCCAATTTAAGTTGAATGGATTCAAAAGGATGTTGTTGCATGGAGTGGAATTATAAATTCTCCCGTTTTCATCCCTTAAACAATATTCAAGTACTTGAAAAGTATGTTCTAAATTGTCAAGTTTTAAATATTTAGTTACCGAGATCTGATTATGAGTTTTTAAAAGGTAATTATCAATTTGAGAGGCTGTTCCTAAAGGGCCTAATGAATTTCTAATTGGAGGATATCCTTTAATTGATTCTTTTATTACATTTTAATATTTTACATAATTGAATGGACCCATTTGAAAACAATTCAACGATGACAAAATTATCAAAGGTTAAGATTCCTTACTTCTATTCAACAACGTACAAATAGTTCCTTAATTTTGGCTAAGTGATTGTTGAATCCTTTCATTGGAATAAATAGAATAAAATGGATTGGTACGGTTTAACCTATTATCATAGATCAATCCTAAACCTAACGAATCATGCCTTTTTTTGATATATCAAATATGGGATTTCACTAAGTTGATTCTTAGGAAATCTTGAATCAAACCATTTGTCCTTACTTCAACAAAGGAAGCATGGGCCTCTTTGATAGAAGAAGTTTTTTGGTCTTGGTCCCAATTCAACACTAAACAAGTCTGAAGTAATTGAATGCTTGTGCCATAAATTCCCCAAATTGGTTTGCCATTTCCATAAAGAATATAATTTACAACTCTAAGTTCTAGATTATCACTTTCCTGCAACGGGTCTCAGGGGAAAAGTGTTTCTAAATTTATACCGTCCACTACTTCATATATGATTACAGGCCGAACCAAAACAAAATATTTTTTCTTGGTAGGTGTGATCCATTGGACATAGATCCAATTTTCCAATTTTTTTTATTCCTTACTTTTTTTTTTAACCATTCCTGGTGGTATCAAGATGCCACTGTGTCAAAATATCTTATCCATCTCTACAGCAAAATGGATATCTCCAGAAAATATTTTAAGTTCAATCTTTTTTTTTTTTGTTCTCTCCACTCGTACCAATCTGCCTGCTCGACTTCTTATATTTAAAGTGATTCATGTATCTACTCCAATGATACTATTGTTCCATACCATTATGGAAGAAGATTCGGGTAAAATATGCACTTCCTCTAGAATGAAAAATAATCGATCTACTTTCATTTAGTATTCTGGCTTAAATTCTTTGACTCTTTGATACTCAAGCAAATCCTATTTTTTTTAGGATTAAATATAACCCTATTGTCCCATATTTAGTAATTCCTAAACTTTTTCTTCAGTATTGAGGATCATCAAAATAAGCAAAAACAATATTTCTACAAAAAATACCAATTATCGGTATTACAATCGAAATAGTGGGATGAGGTATTAGTTCTTTCTCTTGTTTTTTAATCCACTAGAATGGAATAATGAATCTATTTCATTGTCCCTTTGCCAATAAAAGTAAATCATAATTTTTGTGTAGAACAGAAGGAAATATGAAATTACAATGACCTTTATATATGATTCGATTAATTTCTGAATAATCGGAAATGATACTTTCTTTTTTACCAAAAATACCCAAACTAAAGAATTTGTGTTTTACTTGATCATTATTTATTTGATTTCCTAAAAGGATAAAAAATATTTTTCCTTCAGCAGAAATAAAATGAACATTCGTATGATCTTGATCTTTGTGGAGTGAAAGGGGGACGAGACTGGATTGGCATGAACCTCTTGACAATATTCATAAATGACTTGTTTTCGGTAAGAGATGGACATTACTATATGTAAATTATGGTGCTTGGTATACATTGGTACTCCAGTGAATTTCTCCCTCTAAGTCAAAATAAATATGTTTTCAAACCTTTTCTTTAAAATTTAAAGTGTATTTTCCCATGCGAATTTCAGCAATAACTTGTTCGGAATCTACATATTGATCATTTTGAACTAAAATAAAACTTTTCAGTTACTACATAGGACGCCCATGGCGTGTACGTGTAGGATGAACCAAATCCTCATTGAATTTTATTTTTCCATTAGAAGGGGCTCATACATGTTTTGCAATACCCCCTGTGAATACCACACCGGTATTAAAAGTTCTTAATGTTAGTTGAGTGCCCAGTTCCCCAATAGAGTGACCGGCAATAATACCTACAGCTTCTCCCAATTCGACCAGGTTCCTATGAGTGGGGCTCCGACCATAATATAATCGGTAAATCCAAGACGTGCTTTTACAAGTAAAGGGAGTTCGGATAGAGATTCGTTGTATTTGAAAGGTTATGAATCGATTGACAAGTCCAATCCCAATGTATTGATTTCGGATGGAAATACATCAAGGGCCTATATATATCATCTGCTAATACACAACCAATTAATGTTTGGATAAAAATTCTTTCCGGCATCATCCCATTGCGAGGACTCACAAAAATACCTTGGGTAGTGCCACAATTTGTTCTACGTACAGCAATGTGTTTAACTACTTTAAACAAGTCTGCGTGTAAGATATCCAGCATTCGATGTTTGTATAGCAGTATCCACAACTCCTTTGCGAACTCCGTAACAAGAAATTATATATTCTGTTAAAGAAAATCCTTCACGTAAATTGCTTTGGATAGGTAAATCAATCATTTGTCCTTGTGGATCCCACATTAACCCTCTCGTACCTACTAATCGGTGTACTTGAGATACATTTGCTCTAACTCCCAAAAAGGACATTATATGGATTGGATTAAAAGGTCAGTCATCCTAAAATTAGGATTCATTTCTTGTTGTAAATAGTCATTGTAGCATACCATATCTCAATAGATTGTCGTACTTTTTCCACTGTGTGTACATTCCCATAATGATGGTGTTTTTCCAAAATCAAACCTTGTTGTTCAGCATCTTGGACTAGCCATCCCTTAGAAGGTATTGTTAAAAGATCATCAATTCCTAATGAAATGGATGTCGCAGTGGTTTGTCGGAATCCCAGAGTCTTTACTTGATCTATAATGTGTGATATATATGCCATTCCGAAGTGATCTATTAATCTACTAATAAGCCATTTAATGGCAGTTCCATGTATCACTTTATTATGAAAGGCCAAATTAGCCCGTTCTGCCATAAGTACCTCCATATTCCACTGAGTGGGGTTCGCCAATGGGTTTGAGTCAATGATTGGAAAACTTCCTTTTCTCAATCTTGATTCGCATAGAAATTCAGGAACTATGGTTCTGCTTGAACCGGAGAGACCTGAATTCACACTGGTGTCATAGAATTGCTTAGCTTGGATACCATATTATTGGTATCATATGAGTAGGCTACGTAAAATCCTTGTATAGCTTCTTTGTTTTCTCGATAAAGAGAAATATGACCAACAGTGGTTCAAGCGTATATACAAAAAAATTATTTTTTTATGCTTCTTACTATTAGATAGGGCCCATAAATCTCATGATAGGTACCCAAAGGTTCATAGTGAACTTTGAGGGGAGCTTCTCTTGAAGTAATAACGCATTGATCTAGTTGCCACCGGAGCCACAAAGGACTATCTAAATGGATTCTTTTCTGCCGATAAGCTCCAATTGCATAAGAGGAATTACGAAAATGGGGCTCTTTTTTCTTTCGTATACTTATTATCGTCAGTTCTTCCATTTTGATAATTTCAGTGATTCCATGGATTATATCTATTTGCACAACTACCTCGGCGATTCCCGCTCGTTAATACATAAAGCCCAATAAGCATATCTTGAGTTGGTACAGAAATGGGATCTCCAATAGTTGGCGATAACAGATTCGTATGAGAAAACTTAAGTAAATGAGTCTTCGCTTGAGCCTCTAAAGATAAGGATACATGAATAGCCATTTAATCCCCATCAAAGTCTGCATTGAATCCCCTACAAACTAATGGATGTAGACAAATAGCATGTCCTTCGACTAAAATGGATTGGAAGGCCTGTATGCCTAATCTATGCAGAGTGGATGCCCTATTCAGCAATACGGGATGCCTTTGCATAACTTCTTGAAGTATTTCCCATACAACGGTTCTTTTTCATGAATTTTACTCATAGTAGCTCCTATGTTCGAAGCAAACTATTTTCTAATTAAACCACAAATTACAAATGTCTGGAACAGTTCTATTACTATTTCACGAGGCAATCCACATTGATGTAATGAAAGTGAAGGACCTATGACAATGGCAGAGCACCCCGAATAATTAACAAGTTTACCAAGCAGAGTCTCATGAAATCTTCTTTCTTTGCCTTATTATGATCATCCCTCATTGGTTGTTCGTGGATTCCATTATCAAGAAGAGTATCCACGGCTTCTTGTACCAATTTCTCCTAACACATTACTAATTCCCGTGGCATAGATCTACTTGTGGTTAATAGATTGATAAGAGTATTGTTCGAATAGATAACTCTTCTATAGAGTTCATTAATATCCTAGCTCATTAGTTCACCCCTATCTATCTGAATAATAGGTCTTAACTTGGTAGGAAGAACTGGTAATAGACATAAAACCATCCACTCAGGTTCTATATTTGTTCGAATAAAATTCTTAGCTAATTTCCTAGCTCTAGTAGAAATTTCTCAATTTTGAAATGTCTCGAAGCCTTGGGTAGTAAAAAAAAGTGGGATGCTGTATTTCTAGGATTGGAACTCATATTCGAATGAACCTTGTAATCGTAAGAAAGTGGGTTTTTTAGTTATGGGCCTAGCAAAAGAAAAATTTAGATAGGGTCCTATTGGATCTTCCCCCCTCAAAATCGGACGTGAAAGTTTCCTCTCATCCGGCTCAAGTAGTTACACCAAAAAAGACAAAGAAAATAAAGAGGTTTCGTTTCCACTTTCAAATTCTATAAAAACACCAAAAAATCTACTCCTTACTCAAGTTCCAAAAGAAGGTCAAGCAACATTTCATTGATTCATTTTATTTATTTGTTTTATCATATTTTCTAAATTGAATTCTTTATTTAATTATGGCATAATAAAATAAATGAAATATGAAATTATTGAGTAGTCTACTTCGCCTATACTTCGCCTCAACGGTTATTTCATGATATCCTTAACGCCTATATGCGATGGATAGACTCGTGCAACCATGACATATTTGCTTAGTTCAACAGAATTTCTTTCGTTTAGAAAGAAAGGAAATGGTTAATTCCATAAAAGAAGTCATTTTTTTCACGAGGTACAAATTTCTATTTATTTGTTACTGAATCAACCATAGACCAATTCTTTTTTTACTTGGGAGTATTGAACACACCTATAATTTTGAGTTTCATGTTACTCCTACCAAGAGACATGTCAGATCTAGAGCATCCTAATTCGATTGAATGGGATGACAGTTTCTCGTTCTGAATTTGTAAACGCATAATTTTGATCAAATCACACATCACAATATACTAGGTCTTCTAATTCTTTAAGAGGCTTATCTAAAAGATTCGCAATATAACTAGGAAGACGTTTCAAATACCACACATGGGTTACTAGGCATGCTAGTTTGATGTAACCCATTTGATATCTTCATATATGAGAACCAACAAATTCAACTCCGCATTGTTCACAAAATTTTGCTTCTTCTTTTTCATCTTCTATTACTCGATAATTTCCACAAGCGTAAATCCCACTTTATAGGCCCAAATATTCTTTCACAAAATAATCCATCTTTTTCCAGTTTATTAGTTTTGTAATGAAAAGTGTAGGGTTTTGTCACCTCTCCAATTATCTCTCCATTAGGTAGGATTTTTTTTGCCCAAGCACTTATTTGTTGAGGAGAAACTAATCCGATTTGAAGTTGTTGATGTTTATACTGATTGATCATAGAAGAAAAATTTGAATTCATTCCAATTAAGCATCCTTCTTCTTAATTTGGAAGTTTTTCTCAGATACGAGGAAATGATTCAATTTCAAAGCCAAAGATCGTAATTCTTGAACTAGCAATCGAAAAGATTCTGGAGTGGCCTCCGATTTAGGTATTATTCCTCCAACGATTGTAGTACCAAGTACTCCTTGGCAAGCTCTAATATGATCAGATTTATAAGTAAGCATCTCTTGTAAAATATGAGCGACACCAAATCCTTCTAAAGCCCAAACTTCCATTTCTCCTATCCGCTGCCCCCCCTGCTTGGCCCTTCCTCTAAGTGGTTGTTATGTATAATGTCCGCTAGAACGTCCATGCATTTTATCATCAACTTGATGAATTAATTTCAAGATATAAGGCTTTCCTATTATAATAGGTTGTTCAAAAGGATCCCCCGTTCTTCCATCAAATATTATGCTTTTTCCGAGATAGTCGGGTTTAAATACCCATGGATTCACTATTTACTTACTGGCTTCATATAATTCAGAAAAGGCTAGTTTTCTCAAAGCCTCCTGCTCATATCTCCCACCAAAAGGTGCTATTCGATAATGTACCCGAGAGTGACTATGAATTCATGAACGATTCTTGAATTGGAATCGAAAACTGTATTTCCCTAATGATCTAAGAAAATCCAAATTGATACAAAACTAATATATATATTTTTTCAATAAAAGAAAGAAGGCTTCTCAGTTTCAATTATAACAGCAATTAGGGGTATATGTAAACCCCATAACATAAATTTTTTAAACAAATAAATCGGGTATCTTATCTGTACATGATGTCAATAGTTAATGGTTCAAATTTGTCTTGAATTTTTACTTTTATCACTGAAAATCCACATCCACATTTGGTTTTTCACTCGAAATGGAAGGGAATGTTTTCATATATTTTGTATCGCTTTGGTGGCATGGCCGAGCGGTAAGGTGGGGGACTGCAAATCCTTTTTCCCCAGTTCAAATCCGGGTGTCTCCTGATCAACAAAAGAATCAAAATACCTATATATAAAGAATATATAATTTTTTTTTCATATTTTACTTATATTGAACATCTAATTTCCATTTATAATATAAATTTATAAATAGAAATTATAAATAAAATGCAAAAAGAAATTCTTACCTTAATCTCTAATATTTTACTTTAATCTCTAATCAAGAACATGTAATAGGACATCTTCGATTGTTTCATAGAGCCAATCGAGACGTAGATCAAATGGGAAAGATGGGAAAGAAAGAAATAAGGGTATGCGGTAGATAGTGATCTATCTTGATTCTATATTGTTATACTTTTGATTTAATAAAAAATAAAATGAAGGGCACCAAAAGAAAGAATAGGTTTTATTATTACTACATGTTAGTAACAGCCTTTTGCTACTTCAATCAAAAGGCTGTCCCGCGTATTTTGCTAGTGCTTAATGTCTTTTGATTATACCAGAAATCTTATAATTATAAGAACGTGTTATAATTGGATTTATTGGATTGAACCCCCCGTTGACTTTGCACTAGTGATTTTTTTATTATTAGTGAACAATAATTGAATAATTCCTTCATATTTATAGAGATAGAGGACATAATTCACATGGATATAGTAAGTCTCGCTTAGGCTGCTATAATGGTAGTCTTTACATTTTCCCTTTCACTTGTAGTATGGGGCAGAAGTGGACTCTAGAAGTACTGCTTATTGAATTTAGGAACCAAACTGTATCAATTTTTTTTATAGATCTCCCTGCAAAGCCTTTTTTTATTTTAATTTCACTATTTAAATTAAAATTCCATTTTGAAATGGAAACAAAAAACATCTTCATTTCGAAACGGTATTTGATTCTAGTGGAGTAATGGATTCTATGAATAATATATGAACTCTTTCAATCAAAAAAATATTGCAATTATTCCCATGTTTGTATTTCGAAAGGAATACAAATGGTAGGAAATTGATTCCAATCGTATTTTTCATAACTTTTCTATTTTGATGACCCGACTCTTACCAGAGTTATATATGGGCAATGTGAAATAACGGAACCTTTTTTTTTCAATTTTTTTTTTTATTGTTTAAAGAGAAAAGAAGTATGTTATTACATGGATACACATTTTTTATGGGAAACAACATAGTAGTTGTCCAGCAAGATACTACAACTCCGTATAATAAAATATTGTCTTTATTGAACTCATTTCATGTCATGGTTCAAAGGTTAAAAATCGGTGAGGTTTACTAATCCTTTTTGAAATCCGAAGAAGTTCCCACGGAACCCTTCGGAACCTCTGTCAACTGCTCAATCAATTACTTCTTTGTCGGAATGCTAACAAACATATTACTTGCTTTTATTTTATCCATACCCTTTTTTCCTTCATTGGTTTTTTTCTTTCTTTCAATGGATATTGGGATTCATATTAAAAATAATCAAAAATAAAGGAATTATAATTGTACAAATAAGAGTTGTCTTTTGATTACTTTCGATTATTAATTGGAATAAACACAAATTAAAGAGAACTAGATGAAGAAATAGAATTGGGACACGACATTATGCAATTTATATATGGAATTGATATATATATATGAAGATAATAATGTAAATTGATATATATTAAGTTAACCTATATCTTCAGACAATAAACTTTATACGATACAATGACAATACTATATAGTATGGTAGAAAGAAAAAATATGAATCTTTATTTCTACCATACTATTGTCTCTCATAGAATACTGCTGATTCTATTTTGTTCATTTCATTCATTTAATATGCAAAATTGGAATCTTTTTCATTTTATTTCTTTTCTTCAATCATTGATAAGAACTAAAAAGTCAAGTTTAATTCAAATCAAGTGCTCTGACTTACTGTTTTTACTTATATTATAAGTAAAAAAGCAGTAGGAACTATAATGAACAGTGCAGTAGCAATAAATGCAAGAATATTGACTTCCATAATTTCATCATTTCATTTTTCTTTAATTATCAATAACTCAGGATTTAATCCCATAGAGATGATAAATGTTTCGTCTATAAATTTAATGGGATGAATTACGTCTCGATGTAATCGAGTTGGATCAATATCATGAATAACAATATCTCGGCAATCAAATCGATTCATCATCAAGAATTGAATAGTATAACATAGGAAGATCTTTTATCCATACCGAATTCAAAGGTTGATTCTTGATCCAATCAGAAATTCCTTATATTAATTTAAATTTTGATTTATCATTCTTTTCCATTCTTTTTTTCTATAACTTACCGCCTGCCTTGTATAATCATCTGATCCTTGTACAATCATCTGATGAGGTATCGTCTAACCACCTTTACACTTACCTTACCATTGATTTTAACCAAACCCAAACAAACAATCGAAATGAAAAAAATGAGGGATCCGGTTGGGAATGAAATTTGGCTATTTGTACTCCCTTTCACAGAAAAATGGAGAGACAAATGGATGTATTTTTGTTAATGATTTCATTCAAACACTTTCAATTTAGATTTTCGATTAGAATTGTCATGTTGGAACAGAGAAGCAACTGATATATTCTATCCACATGGATATGTGCTTTAGCGAAAGTGGCGTGGATTACTAATAATCTTTTTGTTATTGCCAAATCAATTGGATAATCAATCTTTCAATGAAAAGGTTTGTTTTTCTTTATTTTACTCTTGTCCTTAGCCTTTACACTTACCGATCCTGATATGAATCTAGATCATTAGAAAAAAAAACATTTGTTGGAAAAAAAATAAAGTAAATAGAGTAACTAAATAGTAGAGATATATAAAAAACTTTTACTTTTTTCCTATTGGGATCGAGGATATTGGGAAAACAACAAATGGGTTATATCATGGTAGATCGATGAATTATTGGGCCGAGCTGGATTTGAACCAGCATAGACATATTGCCAATGAATTTACAGTCCGTCCCCATTAACCACTCAACCCTGGACAGGAAGAGGCAATTTCATGCTTATTGATAGTCCATGATCAACTTCCTTTCATAGTACCTTACCCCAGGGGAAGTCGAATCCCTGCTACCTCCTTGAAAGAGAGATGTCCTGAACCACTAGACGATGGGGGCAAACTTGCTCGACTGCCATCATACTATGCTCATAGGATGAATAGTTTGGGAATGGTATGACTTATTACAAAGGATAGTACTTTTCGGTGGGTAATTGGTTTACCAGAAAGGGGGATTAAACCCCATTCTTACACTTTCATTCATTGATTCACTCATTGTTAAAATTAGGTGGGCATATTTCTACCTCACACAAAGACAAGAAATTCAAATAAAAAAATGACAAGTTATTGAATTTTTTTTCTCTAAATTTTTTTTGGCCGAATCTATTTATCAACGATTGCTTCGATAAAATATTTTGGAGCTATGTTGAATTGGTAGGTATATGTATCATTCAAATTAATTTCATTATAATGGAAAATAATGGAAAGAAATTAGGTTCGGCTGGTCTAAAAACAATTCATTGCATTGATATTTATCAAATCCAATACCAATAGACCTGTTTTTACCTACACTTACTAGTATATTCTATACTCACTAGGTAAATCAAATTGAGCATTCCTGAATGACCCACTATGCGTCTAAGATATATCTATTACATAGATTGTAACGTATAAACGTATGATACGAACCTAGGACGACCTACTCCTAAACCCGTATTATATTAGCCCGGATCTTTAATTAAGTTCAAGTTCTAATGGAATGGACCTCAACCCCTAACCAACCTGTGGTTAGAAACCTTGGTGTAATGTCGACGCCACAATAGGGGATGGAAAACCTATTGATAAGTCAAGCTAAACCAACCAATTCTCCAATGGTGTTTTAGGTGTTCCCAAAGAACAAAGAGATAATTAATCTCACAAGTATTTTCTTTATCAAATCAAAGTTGTATTATTATTGAAAAATAAGCCTTTAAATAGGCTACAAAGCCACGAAATAAAACCCTAAAAACAAAGGAAAAACCGGCCACACACATAAAGAAACCTAGTTGGCCGAAACTATACTTCCTTTCCTAATCTAAGTTTGATTAATTAATTCCTTTATATTAAATTAGGAATTAATTAATTTACAATGGAAAGAATAAAATAAAAACCTTCCTAAAGTTATTTGTCCAGAAAATAAATAAATAAAAGCCAAAAGTAATGGTAGTTTCCTAAAACAAAAAGTAAAAACAAATTAGGAAACTAAAAATGCTAGCCTTTTGATCAAGTTGACTTTGATCAATCTTTGACCTCTTTGAGCTTCAAATCAGCTTCTAGATGCTTTTTAGGATGCTAAATAAACTGAATATGAAGTCCCACACGTTGCCCATGCTTGGAAAAATAAGAAAAGGCTAATACAGTAAAATACAGTAAAGCCAGCAAGCAATACAGCAAATTCGGCCAAATTGTTGATGCTGTCCGTACAAGCCCTTTTTGATTGCATTTGAGGCTGATTTAACTTGATTCCATGACCTCTTAGGCATATGTATTGAACCCATAAATCATTGGAACCATTTCATGCTTCCCAGACTCCAAAATGTACCAAAACCGCCACCCGGGCCCGTTTTGGCTTCTATTGCTTGTATGAGTAAAACAGGCCTTGGTTCTTTAGATATGGCCAACCCCTCTTGACTATGACTTATTCCTTGTATAAATACAGCAAGATTGTCCTTGAACTTCTTGGCTAGGGCTCTAGTGATCGGTCCCACCTTCATCTGTAACGGATCGGCACCCCAGCGGGTTGTCGGTTGTATGGGTTCAGGTGGATTCGCATCATTCCCCTCCTCTTGAAAAGGATTTGTCCTCAAATCGAAGTCATCACCTGCAGCAAAAGGAGACAAATCAGCAATATTTAAGGTAGCACTAACATTATACTCACCCGGTAGATCAAGTTTGTAGGCATTGTCATTTATCCGCTCCAAAACTTGAAAAAGTCCATCCATAGGCGGCATGAGCTTTGACGTTCTTTGTTTAGGAAACCTTTCCTTTCGTAAGTGCAACCAAACCAATTTTCCTGGGTCAAACACTATTACAACAAAATCTAGAAATGCATGCTCATTTTGGTAAAAATTACACTTTTTAAAGTTAGCAAACAATATTTCCCAAATTTTCAAATTGCCACTAAGTAAAGCTCTCAGCAATGCAGATAAAGTTCTATGCAATAAAGACATCTTTAAATAAGTATCTTTAAAATTCATGGTCAGCAATGATTTCTTATTCATAATTAATTTATTAACATCACCAAAGCTAAGATAAAAATTTATATTTTTCCATTCTTGTTTTCCTTTTCCTTTCCCACTCACGGCCATCTCACCTTCCTCACTCTCGGCTTTTGCACCAAATTTCTCACTCTTGGTTTTAATAAAATTTTTCCACACAACCTGAGTATTAGAAGACTTACCTTGGACAGCAAGCTCACCTTTTCCCTCTTGATTGGATGGTAGTCCAATTGGAATTTCATTTGGGAAGACATCTCCAAATTCCTTCAAAAGAGAAATCATTGAACTTGGCAATTCAAGTTCTTCAAAGTTAGTTTGATCATTAAAATAATTTTCTTTATAAATTATGACCAGCAAAGGTTTCTTACACTCAATAACCTTATTAATATCCCCTAAACTCAAATAAAAGTTGCTACTTGACCTTTCTTTTCTTTCTTTTTCTTTTTCTCTCTCGGATTGGCGCAAACATTCGGATTTCCCTTCCTTCTCCAAACTCTCGGGTTTGCCACTTTCTTTCCCCTCTCTTTCGGTTGTTCTTTGATCTTTCCACTCAATATAAGTCTTAGAAACCTTACCATGATCAGCAACCTCAATCTTACCTCCTTGAAAGGATGGTGAAGCCATTGGTGCCATAATTGCTTTTTCCTTGAGCTTTTCAGCTTCTCTCCTTTGTTGCATTTGTAATTGGTCTTTGTAAACCTCTTTAGGAGATAATTGTTCCAGCTTGACCTTCTTCCCTTTAAACCTAAAAACAATACTATTTTCTCGACCAAAATGAGTAGCATCTTTATCAAATTGCCATGGTCTACCTAATAGTATATGTCCAGCAATCATGGGTACAATATCACATAAAACTACATCCTCATATCTACCTATATTAAATTTTACTTTGGCTTGTTTATTCACTTTTATTTCACCACTATCATTAAGCCATTGTAATCTATAAGGTTCTGGATGTTTAATAGTTATTAAGCCTAATTTATCAACTACAATGTTACTAATTACATTTGTACAACTTCCACTATCAATAATCATACTACAAATCTTACCTTGAATTTCACATCGGGTGTGGAAGATGTTCTCTCTTTGAATTCCATCCTCATCTTTGTATGCAGCAAGTACTCTCCTAGAAAGCAAGTTTAATTCAGTATTGGATGCTTGCAAGGTTTCGGGTTCATCCTCTAAGTCCTCCTCCTCTTGCTTGGCTTCATCCTCACTTTCTTCACTTTCCAATTCTAGCTCGTCATTGCCCTTTAACACCATGATTCTTCTATTCAGGCATTGGCTAGCAATGTGTCCTCCTCCCTGGCACTAAAAACACACAACATCATGAGGTCTAGAAGGTTTAGGATCTAATTTTACCTCATTCTTTGGTGCTTGGATAGATTCGGTTATAGTCTCCTTCCTTGGCCAATTTGAACTTTCTTCTTTGACTTTCGGCTTTGGCTTGCTTTCATAGATGGGATTGTTCCTCCAGCCACTTGAATTGGACCTTCCACTGTTTGAAACACCTCCAAACCATGATCTTACACCCCTCCTTTTGAATTGATGCTCTAATTTAATAGCCACATGCAACATCTCCTCCAGTTCCACATATTGTTGCAATTCTAGTTGATTGGCTATTTCACGATTCAAACCACCAAAAAACCTTGCCATGGTTGCTTCCCTATCTTCATTCAAGTTCAATCTCATCATAAGCATCTCTATTTCCTTGTAATAATCCTCCATGGATCCATGTCCTTGAGATAAAGATTGAAGTCTTTGATGCAGCAACCTATGATAGTGTGATGGTACGAATCGCTTCCTCATGGCTCCTTTCATTTGTCGCCATGTAGTAATCAAGTCATCACCAACTCTCCTTCGAGTGTTTTGCTCATTGGTCCACCATTGGAGTGCATAATGTCCAAACTCCATTGCTGCCAATTTCACCTTCTTAGCCTCCGAATAATTATGGCAGTCAAATATCATCTCCATCTTTTCTTCCCACTCCAAATATGCTTCGGGGTCACTTTTTCCCATGAATGGTGGGATGTTGATCTTGATATTGCTAAGATTGTCATCTATTTCTTCCCTCCTATATCTTCCATGGCCAGCTCTATCTTGGACAGCAAAAGTTTCGTCCATACCTTCCTCAAAGTCTCCACCGAATGGCTCCTCATCAAATTCCTCTCTCGATCTTTCGCGACCTCCTCGTCCTCGGCCTCGTCCTCCATGGAATTCTTGCCTATTTCTTGTGTTCGGAATTCCTTGGGAAACTTCTAGCCTTCCCATCCTTTGATTCACATGCTCAACTTGAGCACTAACCCGTTGTATTGACTCCAAAACAGCTCTCATGTCCACTTGGTCTCCACTCCCGGTAGCTCGGGCATCGCCATGGAATGCTATGGATTCCTCCTCATTGATCCTCAAAGGTGGATCTCCTCTCCTCATTCTTGATTCTGTCATGTTAGTATAATAATGCAATAGAAATAAAATAGGACCTTACCAATTTCACTCCCTTACGTGTTTCACTCAAATGAAGACTCGACACTTGTGTTTGCACACTTGTTTCGGCTTTTTACCCTCTTTTAAGCTCACACACTCTTGCCTTTTTCCACTCAATGAATTATCTCAAAGTTCTAATTAAAACACCCACAAAACAGAAATTAGATCACTCATATGTTTTAATTAAACTTATCAACAAAACAGTAGCAAAAAGTAGGCAATACCGAAAGAATCCAACAAATCCTAATTTTTCGGCTTTCTAGACAAGAAAACACAAAATAATGGGAAAACGTTGGAATCTTTGAAAACTGCACCAGATGGTAGTAGATTATGAGTTCAAGAATAAAATTCCAGGAAAAGAAATTCAAATACGAACAAGAATCAAATTGAACAAAATATAGAATAGTTGTTGGTTGTTGTTCTTTGTAATTCAAGTTTTGTATCAAATCCTTTAACTGATTTTAGTCCAAATAATTTAAGCACCCAAAATCCAAATATCCAGCAGCAAAAATAATTTCCCAGCAACTCAAATATTGAATAAATAATCAAAAAACCCAGCAACTCCAACAAATTTCCAGCAAACAAATCAAACTCCAACAACCGAAATATATTTTTTTTTTATTCGGCTTTACCTCTTTTTTTTTTTCTTTTTTTTTTCACTCACAGAACATAAACAATGCAGTAGCAAGAATAATTACCAAAATTGCAATTCCAATTCTAAAACAAACACCAAACCCATGACCTCCAAATAAACACAAATGTGCAGTTTTTTTTTTTTTTTTTAAATGTTGCCGTAAACTCTTTTTTTTTTCTCTTTTTTTTTTTTAATATATGAATGCAAATATCTAAGAATAAAACAGCAAAGAAAAATCAACAAAGAAAAATCAACAAAAACCAAATTAACAAGAACAATTATAAAAGACGACCAACAAACTAGGAAACAAAAACACGATAAAACTAGGAAATCCTAATTCAACTAGGAATGAATTTTTTTTTTTTTTTAAGATGTTGAACGTGTATAGGATGGATGCAACCTTAACCTAATGCTAAAATTTCAGAATAACACAAAAACAAATAAAGCAAATAAAAATAGATCAAACATGAACAAAATTTAGCTCTGATACCGAATGATACAAACCTAGGACGACCTACTCCTAAACCCGTATTATATTAGCCTGGATCTTTAATTAAGTTCAAGTTCTAATGGAATGGACCTCAACCCCTAACCAACCTGTGGTTAGAAACCTTGGTGTAATGTCAACGCCACAATAGGGGATGGAAAACCTATTGATAAGTCAAGCTAAAACAACCAATTCTCCAATGGTGTTTTAGGTGTTCTCAAAGAACAAAGAGATAATTAATCTCACAAGTATTTTCTTTATCAAATCAAAGTTGTATTATTATTGAAAAATAAGCCTTTAAATAGGCTACAAAGCCACGAAATAAAACCCTAAAAACAAAGGAAAAACCGGCCACACACATAAAGAAACCTAGTTGGCCGAAACTATACTTCCTTTCCTAATCTAAGTTTGATTAATTAATTCCTTTATATTAAATTAGGAATTAATTAATTTACAATGGAAAGAATAAAATAAAAACCTTCCTAAAGTTATTTGTCCAGAAAATAAATAAATAAAAGCCAAAAGTAATGGTAGTTTCCTAAAACAAAAAGTAAAAACAAATTAGGAAACTAAAAATGCTAGCCTTTTGATCAAGTTAACTTTGATCAATCTTTGACCTCTTTCAGCTTCAAATCAGCTTCTAGATGCTTTTTAGGATGCCAAATAAACTGAATATGAAGTCCCACACGTTGCCCATGCTTGGAAAAATAAGAAAAGGCTAATACAGTAAAATACAGTAAAGCCAGCAAGCAATACAGCAAATTCGGCCAAATTGTTGATGCTGTCCGTACAAGCCCTTTTTGATTGCATTTGAGGCTGATTTAACTTGATTCCATGACCTCTTAGGCATATGTATTGAACCCATAAATCATTGGAACCATTTCATGCTTCCCGGACACCAAAATGTACCAAAACCGCCACCCGGGCCCGTTTTGGCTTCTATTGCTTGTATGAGTAAAACAGGCCTTGGTTCTTTAGATATGGCCAACCCCTCTTGAATATGACTTATTCCTTGTATAAATACAGCAAGATTGTCCTTGAACTTTTTGGCTAGGGCTCTAGTGATCGGTCCCACCTTCATCCGTAACAGATCGCCACCCCAGCGGGTTGTCGGTTGAATCAACAACTATATCCACTATTCTGATATTAAAATTCGATTAGAGATAAAATTGGAATAATGGATCTTTTTTTTTCTTTTTCATATTTCTTTGGACTAGGCGAGAATCTTTCAATATTTCGGATTAAATCTTCTTGTTTCTAAATGTTGTATAGGAATTTCATTCCCTTCCCTTACTTTACAGTGAAAGATTTATTCCAAGCACAATATACATAAGAGGCGTTTAAAACACCTTTCATTGATTCCAACACACAAGACAAGATCACATTCTATTTTATTATATATATTTCATAATTTATAAGTATCTATTTTAGATATGTAGATAGATATCTATCAGATCGTGGTTTCATGTAACAAATATCTCCATTCATATGGATACATACAATATTTTTTTTCCAATAATCGGATGGAAAATGGATGCGAGAAAGAGACTTTTGTTTATAGTCTCCTATTATTAAATTCAATACCTTATTAATTTAATTAAATATAAATAATGGAGTAAAATAAATAGAATAGGAAGTTTATTAAAAGAACATGAATGAGTAAAATAGAAAGTAATAAAATATATGATACTGTAGTAGTTTAAGACACATACAAATTCTTATTATTATTAATTTTCATAATGGGATTCAAGAATAAGATTAGTTGATGGAACGAGAGGGATATATCTAAGGATCTATCGGTATGGAGAATAAGGATCACTTCTTTCTTGAATAGTTCTTTTCAGATCAAATAAAAAATGCATCTATCTGATTGATGAGTCATAAGCCAATTCATGGTTCAGGTGGTTATTAAGAATAGGAAAGGATAACCGAATTAAGTTCAGGGATTTTACTTTACTAGGTCGAGTTAGAGACCAATAAATTTTTTTATATTTGAAACCTATTCGAAAGAAGGGGCAGTGGACGAGAAATCAAATCATACATAAATGATAGAAGCCCCAACGTTCTGAAAATGCTACGAGGTGCTCGAAAATGGTTGAAGTAGTTGAATAAGAGGATAACTACGACTATAGCCCTTGGTAAATTTACAAAGAAGAAAATGATTTATTTGATAATATGGATGACTGGTTACAGAGGGACCATTTCATTTTTGTAGGTTGGTTCGGTCTATTAGTCTTTCCTTATGCCTATTTTGCCTTAGAGGATTAGTTTACAAGCATAACCTTTGTAACTTCATGGTATACGCTTGGATTAGCAAGTTCCTATTTGGAAGGCTGCAACTTTTAAACCACCGCAGTTTATACTCCTGCTAATAGTTTAGCACACTCTTTGTTGTTATTATGGGCCCTAAAGCACAAGGAGATTTTACTCGTTGGTGTTAATTAGGTGGTCTGTGGACTTTTGTTGCTCTCCATGGTGCTTTCGGACTAATAGGTTTTATGTTACGTCAATTTCAACTCGCTTGATCTGTTCAATTACGACTTTATAATGCAATCACATTCTCAATTCCAATTGCGGCCTTTGTTTCTGCAATCTTGATTTATTCGCTAGGTTAGTCTGGTTGGTTCTTTGCACCAAGTTTTGGTGTAGCGTCTATATTTCAATTCATCCTCTCTTTCCAAGGGTTTCATAATTGGACATTGAACCCATTTCATATGATAGGAGTTACTGGGGTATTGGGCGCTACTCTGCTATGTACTATTCATGGTGCTACCGTAGAAAATACTTTATTTGAACATGGTGATGGTGCAAATACATTATGGGCTTTTAACCCAACTCAAGCTGAAGAAACTTATTCAATGGTCACCGCTAACCACTTTTGGTCCTAAATCTTTGTTGCTTTTTCCAATAACCATTGGTTACATTTCTTTATGTTGTTTGTACCAGTAACCGGTTTATGGATGAGTGCTCTTGGAGTAGTCGGTCTAGCCCTGAATCTACGTGCCTATGACTTCATTTTTTAGGAAATCCGTGCAGTGGAAGATCGAGAAATTGAGACTTTGTACACAAAAATATTCTCTTAAATGAAGGTATTCGTGCTTGGATGGCGACTCAAGATCAACCTCATGAAAACCTTATATTCCCTGAGGAGGTTCTACCCTATGGAAACGCTCTTTAATGGAACTTTACCTTTAGCTGGTCGTGACCAAGAAACCACCGATTTCGCTTGGTGGGCCGAAAATGCTCAACTTATCAACTTATCCGGTAAACTATTGGGGGCTCATGTAGCTCATGCTGGATTAATCGTATTCTGGACCAGAGTAATAAACCTATTTGAAGTGGCTCATTTCGTACCAGAGAAGCCGATGTATGAACAAGGATTAATTTTACTTCCCCACCTAGCTACTCTAGGTTGGGGGGTAAATCTCGGGGAGGAAGTTCTAGACACCTTTCCATACTTTGTATCTAGAGTAATTCACTTAATTTCCTCTACAGTATTGGGCTTTGGTGGTATTTATCATGCACTTCTAGGACCTGAAACTCTTAAACAATCTTTTCCATTCTTTGGTTACGTATGGAAAGATAGAAATAAAATGACTACAATTTTGGGGAATCACTTAATCTTGTTAGGTATAGATGCTTTTCTTCTAGTGTTCAAGGCTCTTTATTTTGGGGTTGTATATGATACTTAGGCTCCCCGGGGGGGGGGGGGGGGGGGGGGGGGGGGGGGGAGGGGGATGTAACAAAAATTACCAACTTGACACTTAATGCAAGTATTGTATTTGGTTATTTACTAAAATCCTCTTTTGGGGGAGAAGGGCGGATTGTTAGTGTGGACGATTTGGAAGATATAATTGGAGGGCATGTATGGTTAGGTTCCATTTGTATACTTGGTGGAATATGACATATCTTAACCAAACCCTTTGAATGGGCTCGCCGTGCACTTGTATGACATGTATGGTTAGGTTCCTATTTTGTCTTCTAGTTTAGATGCATTATTTGTTTTTGGTTTTATTGCTTGTTGCTTTGTCTAGTTCAATAATAGCACTTATGCTAGTGAGTTTTACGGTTCTACTAGAATGGAAGCTTCTCAAGATCATGCATTTACTTTTCTAGTTAGAGACTAACATCTTAGGGTGAACATGGGATCCGCTCAAGGACCTACCAGTTTAGGTAAATATAATGCACTCCTCGACTGGGGAAGTTATTTTTGGAGGAGAAACTATGTGTTTTTGGGATCTACGTGCTCCCTCGTTAGAACCTCTAAAGGGCCCCAATGGTTTGGACTTGAGTAGGCTAAAAAAAGACATCCAGCCTTGGCAACAATGGCATTCTGTGGAATATATGACTCATGCTCCTTTAGGGTCTTTAAATTCTTGTGGGGGGCTTAGCGACCAAGATCAATGCAGTCAATTATGTCTCTCCTAGAAGTTGGTTAGCTACCTCTCATTTTGTTCTAGGATTTTTCCTATTCGTAGGTCATTTATGGCATGCGGGAAGGGCTCTTGCAGCTACCGTAGGATTTGAAAAAGGAATTGATCGTGATTTTAAACCTACTCTTTCCATGACCCATCTTAATTGAGACAAGAAGCCTGATGCTTGAAGTAGGAATCAATTTGATTCCACCATACATATTAGGTTAGGCAGATAAAGTCAGATTAAAAAAGTATTCCTTTTTCCTTTCTTTTCAACCCATTTATATCTAATCTTTTTTTCTTTTTTTTTTTCTGGCTCGACTATCTTACTTAGCTGAGCCTTTTCCCTTTATGATACAGAAAGGGAAAAACCAATAAAATAAAGAAAAGCAACAAATCTATTCACCAAACCAAGAAAGGAGAGAGAGGGATTCGAACCCTCGATAGTTCTTCATTTCGAACTATACCGGTTTTCAAGACCGGAGCTATGAACCACTCGGCCATCTCTCTGAAAGCTAATTTCTATTTTGTTTTTCTACTGAATAGAACACGGACATATGAGTTGATACCATTACTATCTATAGAAAATATCGGGTATGAATCTATAGGCCTATCTGTCTGTATATATATAGATACATGATCCAGCATGCCCCTTTATAAAGTAAAAAAAACCACCCTCGATTCTATGCCTTAATAAAAAAAAATGGCTAAAATCGGTAATAAGTCATATAGAATCAATGATGGAGTCATGGTAAAATACTTCTATGATGAATTTTGTTTTTTTACAATTTTTTGGCTGATAAAGAGATCAAATGGTAAAATTCTTTTGTTAGTAGATTGGATGATTAGAAACATGACTATTGCTTTCTAATTGGCTGTTTTTGCATTAATTGCTTCTTCATCAATCTTATTGATTAGTGTAACCGTTGTATTTGCTTCTCCTAATGGTTTGGCAGATAACAAAAATGTTGTATATTCCGGTACATCATTATGGATTGGATTCGTCTTTCTGGTGAGTATCCTTAATCTCTTGAACCTATTCACTTTAGATCTACAACTGACCCTTCCCCGAATTCTTTTAGGTTGTGAGACACATTAAAATTTCATATAAGCCCCAAAAATAAAATACAAATAAGGAAAAAAATTCTAAAAGTTAGAGAGAGGGTTCAAACTTATTGTATTTGTGTATTTGTTTTGTAAATTTTGTTTATATAAATATGAAATAAATATGCATCATAAATTATATATAAACTATATAAACAAATATTATATCGAAATAAAATATAATATATAAATATATATTAAGATATATAAACGAAAAAAAGGTTATTTATTTTTTTATTCACAATATATCATAATATAATAAATTTCAAAATTATATAAAATTATATTATATATACTATAAATAACATAAAATATAAAAATGAAAGAGAGTATTTGGCACAGCTTCGCTCCAATATAATCTATACATTTCGTATCAGGAATGAAAAAAAAGATGCAGATATAGTCGAATGGTAAAATTTCTCTTTGCCAAGGAGAAGATGCGGGTTCGATTCCTGCCATCCACCTGGAATAATAACTTAATGTATTTAAGTTAATAGAATAAAGGATTAAGTAAAGTTGATCACAATAGTATATTGGTTCTATCCCCCTTTCCTTTTCTCCCGTTCCCAAAGAAAAACTGTAATTAATTACTAGTTAACAAATTAACAAAACCAAACCTAAAATTTTTTGTCAAAAAAATGTTGCAGAGACGGGATTTGAACCCCTGACCTCAAGGTTATGAGCCTTATGAGCTACCAAGCTACTCTACCAGTGATGAAAAGACGAGTGGGAAACTAATAGGCAAACAAGGATTGAATGTGCCCCTCGACCATATCTGTACAAATAGGATAGCCCATTTATACAGAATGGTAAAAGGGCCCTCTATGATCATCGATCATAGAAATGAATAGAAAAATGAAGAGATTGTTTAATCTTTACCAACTTGATCTTGTTGGTCTGGGAAACAAACATGCATAAACCATTTCACGAAGTATGTGTCCAGATAGACCGAAGTCTCGATAGTTAGCTCTCGGTCTTCCAGCCGAAAAACAACATCGATGAAGGGGTGTAGGTGCACTATTACGGGGTGGGGATTGTAACTTTTCATGAATTTCCCATTTTTCACTCAACGATGGAACTTTGCTTATTTCTTGTTTTGACGATCGATGAATCAAATGATATTTTTGTTCCAATTTTTGTCTCTTCTTCTCCCTCTGAATCAAACTTTTTCTTGCCATAATGGCTCAATTCCTATTAGTTTAGTTTCAATGATACAAGTCGGATCCTAAACGTAGAAATATAAGAAGGTAGTCCCCCTTCTCCATTGAAAGAAATGTATTATTGAGGATAATACAACACAATAAAAAGAGCCACTAGTTTATCTTTCCATCGAATCAAATTAGCCAAAGGTGTTCGTTCATGAGCCAATGCTAAAGTTTCAATCAATTCCTGCCAATATCCACGCCAGGAAATTAAGAACATAAACTCAATAGCCCAAACAATATGTCCAAATAAAAACATCCATGCCTAAGCCGATAAACTATTCATACCAAAATGGTCGTATCCATTGATAAGTTGTGAAGAGTTTAACCATAAATAATCTTTTAACCATCCCATCAAATAAGTGGAAGACTCATTAAACTGTGAAACACTACCCTGCCATAATGTGATGTGCTTCCAATGCAATAAAAATTCACCCATCCAATGGTATTTAACATCCAGAAAAATAGCCAAATAAAATGCATCCTAAGCTGAAATATCATAAGTACCACCTCATCCCGGATCGTCGCAAGGAGAACTATAACCAAAATCATTTTTATCTGGCATTAACTTGGAACCACATGCATCTAAAGCCCCTTTTACTAAGACCAATATAGTTGTATGTAAACCTAAAGAAATAGCATGATGAACTAAGAAGTCTCCGGGTCTTATTGTTAAGAATAGTAAATTACTATTCTCATTAACAGCATTTAACCAACCAAGCAACCATATGCTTCGACCTGCATTGAACGCGGGACCATTTGTTGAAGACAAAAGTACATCGAACCCATATGAAGTTTTACCATGGGTCGATTGTATCCATTGGGCAAATACAGGTTCGATCAAGATTTGTTTCTTTAGAGTACCAAAAGCAAGCATGACATCATTATGAACATAAAGTCCTAAAGTATGGAACCCCAGAAAGAGGTTGGCCCAACGTAAATGGGATATAATGGCTTCTTTATGGTCTAGCATTCTTGCCAATACATTATCCTCATTCTGATCCAGATTGTAATCTCTAATAAAAAATATAGCTCCATGAGCAAAAGCCCCTGTCATGATGAATCCTGCGAAGTATTGGTGATGAGTATATAAAGCAGCTTAAGTAGTAAAGTCCTGTGCTATGAACGCATAAGCGGACAAAGAGTACATGTGTTGAGCGACCAAGGAAGTAATAACCCCTAAAGAGGCTAGAGTAAGGTCTGATTAAAAATGAATTGAATTATTTATTGTGTCATAAAGACCCTTGCCCCCCCCCCCCCCCCCCCCCCAAGAGGAATATGTGCTTCTAAATGATTTTTTATACTATACCCAATCCCGAAATTAGTTCTATACGTATGACCAGCAATAAGAAAAATAAATGCAATAGCTAAATGATGATGAGCAATATCAGTCAGCGATAAACTTTGCATTTATGGATGGAATCCTCCAAGAAAGGTTAGAATGGCAGTTTCGACTCCTTGGGAGGTACAAAATAAATGACTACTTGAATTGGGGTTTTGAGCATAAAGATTCCACTGACCTGTAAAAAGTGGGTCTAATCCTTGGGGGTGCAGCAGTACATCTAAGAAATTATTCCAACGAACGTATTCCCCTCTGGCTCCTGGAATAGCAACATGAACTAAATGTCCTGTCCAAACCAATGAACTTACTTCGAATAGTCCTGATAAATGATGATTGAGGCGCGATTCGGCATTTTTAAACTAAAACAATGCTCGGTTTCCATTTCAGTTGTAGGTGTAACCAACTGGCTATTAAAGATATGGCAGAAAGAAATAATAGAAAAAAAGCTCCATTAGTATGTAAACCAATTGTATACCACCACTGATAAACACCAGAATAAGTGATATTCACTAGGCCAAGAGCAACCCAATCCTCCCGATTGACTAAAATGGGATTCCCAAATTGCATGAGCAATAGATCTTACCCGTAAAGGGTCCTGTACCCATGCCTCAAAGTTTCCTTGCCAAGCTACATGAAATAGATTTCTAAAAGTCCACAGAAAATTATTGCTAATTGCCCAAAATAGGAAGCAAAAATATTCTGATAATGATGTGGTAGCAATACCAAACCAAATATGATGAGTACTGGGGTCCTGAGATAAGCCTTGGCTAAACCTTGGAAATCTTAATGCCATAATGCCTTTCAAATCCTCCTAGCCATTACCCTACTGCAATAATTCTTGCTAAGAAGAATGCCCATGTGATGGCGATTCCACCCAGAAGGTAATGGGTTACTCCTATAGCATGTCTTCGGACAATGCTCAAGGCTCTAGGTTGAGTAGCAGGACCAACTTTTAATTTATTATGAGCCCAAACGATGGATTCAATAAGTTCTAGCCAATAGCCATGCCCACTGAATAGAAACATTAGACTAAAAGCCCATACAAAATGAGCACCCAGGAAAAAAATGCATTATGCAGATAATGAAGAACGATATGACTGAATTACCCGGGATGCCTGTGCCCATAAGAAATTGTGGAGCCACCCATTAATCGTAATGGAACTTTGTGCAAAGTTGCCTTTCATGATATAAGTTACCACTATCACTTATACTACCCTAAACATCTGACTGCATTTTCCAACTGAAATGGAATATTACTACCGAAATTGAATTATACATCCAGAATAGCCTTAAGAAGACATGATCCCAAGCGAATACTTGACATGTCCCCCCCCCCCTTCCAGACCCATCACAAGGGAAAAAAAAAACCAAGATTTGCTTTATCTGGTATTAAATGTGAACTACAAGCAAATAAAACACCTTTTAGAAGTATCAATACCGTCACATGAATCGTAAATGGATGAATGTAATGTATCAAAAAATTGGCAGTTCCTAATGGATTAGGTAACAAAGCAATCTTGCCGCCCACGGCCACTAAATCACCACCCCCCCCACCCCCCCAAGTTAGGCTGGTATTTGTTGTTGAACTAGGGGCCGTTGCACTAGGTGCTAAAGCATGGGTGTTTTGTATCCATTGAGCAAAAGACGAGTTGTAATTGTATAGCAGTATCTTAAAACATATCTTGGGGATGCCTTAAAGCACTCATAGTATCATTATGAATATAAAACCAAAACTGTGAAAGCCTAAAAATATACATACCCAGTTGAGATGTGATATGATTGCATCGCAATGTTTAAGGACACGATCTAATAGATCATTGTATCGAGTAGTTGGATCATAGTCTCTTACCACAAAAATGGCTGGATGTGCAGCAGCACCAACTATGTGAAATCAACCAATCCACATGTGATATATGAGCAATGAAAGTTGTGTACCATAGTCAGTAGCTAGATATGGATAAGGGGGCATCGAATGCATATGGTGAGCTACAACAACGGTTAAAGAGCCCAACATATCTAGGTTAATAGATAATTGAGTGTGCCATGACGTTGTTAGGATTTCATATAGACCTTTATGACCCTGGCCGGTAAATGGGCCTTTATGAGCCTCTAAAATATCTTTTATGCCATGACCAATGCCCCAGTTGGTCCTATACATGTGACCTGCTATTAGGAAAGAATCGCAATAGCTAAATGATGGTATGCTATACTGGACAGCCATAGACCCTCGGTTACTGAATTTAATCCTCCATGAAAGGTAAGAAATTTTGCATTTTTTGGCCAATTCAAGGTGAAAAAAAGGGTTGCTCCTTCAGCAAAACTGGGATAAAGTTGAGCCAAATGATCCCGATTTAAGATAAATTCATGATGAAGTGGAATCCCTTTAGGATTTACTCCAGCATTTAGAAATTGATTAATCAGTAAAGAGACATGTACTTGATGCCCTACCCAAGAAAGAGACCCAAGTCCTAGTAGCCCTGCCAAATGATGACTAATAATGAATTTGACATAGATAATAAATTAATAGCATATATTCATATGATCATGTGTCCAAATTCTAAATGCTAAATGCATGCATGCATGATTATATATATAGAGACAGACGCAGAAGTAAACCAATACAATATTAACTTAAATATAATATATACTAGCTAGACAGCTTAATTATATAGTTACCCAATTTTTTGGGACATTGGCTGTATTGTCCCATGCCACAATCCATTGAATCTGTCTTCCATTATCATTCACGCCATCTGCTATGAACTTAGCTCGACTTGCTTCTAAACCCGTATTATATTAGCCCGGATCGAAAAATTAAGTTCAAGTTCTTATGGTCACCTCAACCCTAATTAACCTATAAACCTCGATATATGATGAAGACGCCACAATAGGTGATAGATGTCCTACTGATGGTGTCTTAGGTGTTCAAAGTCGAAACTAAAACACTCACTCTCTAATGGTGTCTTAGGTGTTCAAAGAGAACAAAGAGAATTCTTTCTCATAAGTATTTTCTATGAAATAATAAAGGTGTATTCTCATTGAAAAAAGAGCCTTTAAATAGGCTAAAGTCACAAAACAATAAACCCTAACTTGCTAGGTAAAATCCAGCCCAGAGGAATTAGGAAACAAATGTGGCCGAAGTTTTCATGCTTTCCTAAACAAATTTGGATTAATTAATTCCCTTATTTTGAATTAGGAGTTAATTAATTTAGAATTGAAATAATAAAATAATAACTTTCCTAAACCAAATTGAAAGGTAGTTTCCTAAAACAAAAAGTCAAACTCAAATTAGGAAATTAGTTGATTAGTTTGACAACTAAGCTATCTTTGATCAATTTTCAGCTTGCAAAGGCTCCAAATCACCTCCCAAATGTTATGTAGGATGAAAAATAGGATTAATAATGATTTCCATACATTTCTATTGATTGGAACAAAGAGAAAATGCCAAATCAACAAAATACAGCAAAGTCAGCGGCAAATACAGCAAAATCGACCAACAATTCCTTCGATGCATAAATGGCCTTCTTGAATGCTTTTGCTTCTGCCTTGACTTGATTCCATGACCTGTTGGTCATATCAAGTGAATTCAAGAAGTGTTTAAAAGGTCTATCCCCACGCAACATAGGCTTGGACTTTCTTTGATTGGGAAACCTCTCCTTTCTTAAATGCAACCAAACCCAATTTCCAGGTTCAAAGACAACTTTAATCCGGCCTTGGCTAGCATTCCTTACATATTGCTCGGTCCTCCTCTCAATATTTACCTTTGTCTTTTCATGAATCTGCTTCACAAAATCAGCTTTTTGCTTGCCCTCTAGATTAGCATGTTCACTTAAAGGTAAAGGTGTTAATTCTAATGGAAACCATAAACAATCTCAAATGGTGTATATTTAGTAGCTGAATGCAAAGATCTATTATAACCAAATTCAACATGTGGCAAAAAGTCTTCCCATGTTCTTAAATTTCTACTAATTAAAGCCTTTAACAATGTAGACAAGGTCCTATTTACTACTTCAGTTTGTCTATCAGTTTGTGGATGACAAGTAGTTGAAAATAAAAGTTTAGTTCCTAACTTAGCCCATAAAGTTTTCCAAAAATAACTTAAGAACTTAGCATTCCAATTCGAAACAATAGTTCTAGCTATACCATGCAACCTCACAAGTTTGTTAAAGAATAAGTTAGCAACATTAGATGCATCATTAGTTTTATAACATGCAATAAAATGTGCTATCTTAGAAAATCTATCCACTACAGCAAAAATTGAATCCTTACCTGTTCTAGACCTAGGTAAGCCAAGAACAAATTCCATAGACAAATCTACTCAAGGAAAGGTTGAAATCGGCAAAGGATGATACAAACCATGCGGCTTCAATTTAGACTTGGCTTTTCGACAATTCAAGCATCTTTCACATATTCTCTCCACATCTCTTCTCATGTTAGGCCAATAAAAATGTTCTTGCAACACGGATGAAGATTTTAAAACACCAAAATGACTCATTAAACCACCACCATGACTTTCCCTCACTAACAATTCTTGAATGCTACAATTAGGCACAGAAAGTTGGTTTTAGATCCGTCAAAAATGTAAAATTTATTAAAACCATGTTTTGTACAGTTCCTAAATATTTATCCGAAGTCACTATCATGCTCATAAAGTTCTTTCAATTGTTAAAATCCAAGCAATCTAGCATCTAAGGTAAAAAATAGTACATACCTTCGGGATAATGCATCAGTGACCACATTTTCCTTCCCTCTTTTATAGTTGATAACGTAAGGAAAAGTTTCAATGAACTCAATCCACTTAGCATGCCTTTGGTTGAGCTTCCCTTGACCTTTAATCTGCTTTAGAGATTCATGATCCATATGAATCACAAACTCCTTCGGCATTAAGTAATGTTGCCATGTCTCTAAAGCTCTCACTAAAGCATACATCTCTTTGTCATAGGTCGGTTAGTTTAGGGTAGCTCCATTCAATTTCCCACTAAAGTGGGCTATGGGTCTTCCTTCTTGCATTAAAACAGATCCAATACCTACACTCGAAGTATTACATTCAATTTCAAAAGTTTTAGAAAAATTAGGCAAAACTAGTAAAGGTGCATTAGTTAATTTTTCTTTCAACAAATTAAAAGATTTTTCTTATGCTTCCCCCATTTGAAGCCAATATTCTTCTTTACAACTTTGGTCAAAGGCACTACAATGGTGCTAAAATCCTTGACAAATCTTTAGTAGAAATTAGCCAAACCATGAAAGATCCTCACTTGGGTAATAGAGGTAGGTTTCGGCCACTCTTGGATTGCTTTCACCTTGGATTGATCAACTTTAATTCTTGCATCACTTACAATAAATCCTAGAAATACCAATTCATCTTTATAAAAATCACACTTTTTCATGTTATCAAATAACCATTCCTTCCTAAGAATATTTAAAACTTGCCTGGGATGTCCTACATGCTCATCAAGGTTTCGACTATACACTAAAATATCATCAAAATATATAACCATAAAATTACCAATAAATAGACGCATGACATGATTCATTAATCTCATGAAAGTACTAGGTGTATTAGTTAAACCAAAAGGCATCACTAATCATTCGTACAATCCGTACTTAGTTTTAAATGCGGTTTTCCATTCATCACCCTCTTTCATTCTAATTTGATGATATCCACTCCTAAGATCAATTTTGGTAAACATTTATACACTATGTAATTCATCTAACATATCATCTAACCTAGGAATTAGATGTCTATATTTAATGGTAATATTATTTATGGCCATACAATCCACACACATACGCCATGATCCATCTTTCTTAGGTACTAACAAAATAGGAACAGCACATGGACTCATGCTTTCACGAATATATTCTTTGTCAAGCAATTCTCTTACCTGCCTTTGTAGCTCCTTTGTTCCTCGTGATTACTCCTATTGCAGGCCTATTAGGAATTGCAGCTCCCAGCATAAGATCAATTCGATGCTTAATCCCTTGGATAAGTGGTAATCCTTTAGACACTTCATCCGGAAAGACATCTTCAAAATCTTGTAAAAGAGAAGAGATAGAACTTGGCAATTCAAGTTCTTCGGGATTAGCTTAGTCATTTAAATAAACATCTTTATAAAGCATGACCAGCAAGGATTTATCACTCAAAAAATGCCTTTTTAATTTCCCCAAAACTAAGATAAATTTTTTTCTTTTTATTCTCTTTTCTTTCTCTTTCTTTCCCACTCACGGCTTCCACTCTCCTACTCTCACTCTCTGCTTTCTCTCTTGTTTTCACCTCATAATTGGGATTAGAATACTTACCTTGGATAGTAAGCTTGGCTTTGTTCTCATGGATAGATGGTGAAATTGTGGGTGCCACACTACATCTCTCCTTACGCATTTCAAGTTGGTCTCAATATACCTCCTTTAAAGTTAATGGCTTCAGCTTGACCTTTTTACCCTTAAATTTAAAAACAATGGAATTCTCTCTTCCATAATGTATGGCATCCTTCTCAAACTGCCATGGTCTCCCCGGTAAAATATGTCTGGCATGCATGGGAACAACATCACATAAGAAAATATCCACATATTTATCAATGTTGAATTTTACTTCGGCTTGCTTATTTACTTTCATCTCACCACTATCATTAAGCCATTGTAATCTATATGGTTCTCGATGTTTAATGGTTGCTAACTCTAATTTATCAACTACTAAATTACGAATTACTTTAGCACAACTTCCACTATCAACTATCATACCACAAATGTTACCTTGAATTTTACATCGGGTGTGGAAGATGTTCTCTCTTTGAATTTGATCCTCATCTTTATACACCGTTAGAACCCTTTTTTCCATTAAACGTAATTCAACACTTGAAGCCTTGAGTGTTTTGGATTCCTCTTGTTCTTCATCTCCGACTTCTTCGTCATCAAATTCATCTTCTCCTTCACTTCTTTCACTTTCGGATTCTAATTCACCATTAACTTTGAGCACCATGATTCTCCTATTCGGACATTGATTGGCAATGTTTCCTCATCCCTGGCATTTAAAACAAACAATATCTTTAGTTCTTAAAGGTTTAGGATCAAATTTACCTTCATATTTGTGTGCTTGGACAGATTCGGTCTTGGCTTCCTTCTTTGGCATATTTGTGCTTTCATCACCAGCTTTCGGTTTTGGCTTTATGTCATACGTGGGATTGCTTTTCCAAACACTTGGATCAGTCCTCCTGCTGCTTGAAATACCTCCAAACCGTGAGCTTGTACCCCTCCTCTTGATTTGATTTTCAATATTGATAGCCACATTAAGCATCTCCTCCAATTCTACATATTGTTGAAACTCCATTTGGTTGGCTATCTCGAGATTCAAACCACCCAAAAACCTTGCCATGGTTGCCTTACAATCCTCATTCACGCTCAATCTCATCATGAGCATCTCCATCTCCTTGTAATAATCCTCCACGGTCCTACTACCTTGTGATAATGATTGGAGTCTTTGATATAGCAACCTATGATATTGGGTCGGTACAAATCTCTTCCTTATGGCTCCTTTCATTTGTCGCCAAGTAGTAATCAATTCATCACCAACTCTCCTTTGGGTACTTTGCTAATTTGTCCACCATTGGAGTGCATAATGTCCAAACTCCAAAGCTGCCAATTTAACCTTCTTAGCCTCCGAATAGTTATGACAATAGAATATGATCTCCATCCACTCCTCCTGATGTGATTCCGCCCAAGCCCGCTCAACCGATAACCCGCTGGGGTGCTGACTCGACACGGATGAAGACTAGGTCAATCACAAGAGCTCAAATTAAGAGATTTAAAGACAACCTGGGAGTATTTATACAGGGGGTAATCAATCGCAACAGAGCTTGTCCATACTTGAAGATACAAAGCCTATTCTAAGCATCCAAGTGGTGGAAGCTGATATGGACCCGGGTGACGATTTTGGTACATTTTTGGAGTCCAGGAAGCATGAAATGGTTCCAATGATTTATGGGTTCAATACATATTCCTAAGAGGTCATGGAATCAAGTTAAAGCAGCCTCAAATGCAATCAAAAAGGGCTTGTACGGACAGCATCAACAATTTGGCCGAATTTGCTGTATTGCTTGCTGGCTTTACTGTATTTTACTGTATTAGCCTTTTCTTATTCTTCCAAGCATGGGCAACGTGTGGGACTTCATATTCAGCTTATTTGGCATCCTAAAAAGCATATTGAAGCTGATTTGGAGTTCAAATTGGTCAAAGATTGGTCAAAATCAACTTAGTCAAAAAGCTAGTATTTTGGTTTCCTAATTTGATTCTACTTTTTTGTTTTAGGAAATTACCATTACTTTTTAGTTTTTATTTATTTATGTTCTGGAACAATACGTTTAGTAAAGTTATTATTTTATTATTTTCATTGTAAATTAATTAATTCCTAATTCAAAATAAAGGAATTAATTAATCCAAATTATATTAGGAAAGGAGTGAGAATTTCGGCCACCATAGGAAACTACTTTGTATGGCCGGTTTTCCCTTTGTTTTTAGGGTTTTATTTCGTGGATTTGTAGCCTATTTAAAGGCTTATTTTTCAATAAGAATACAACTTTGATTTGATTAAGAAAATACTTGTGAGATTAATTATCTCTTTGTTCTTTGAGAACACCTAAAACACCATTAGAGAATTGGTTGTTTTAGCTTGACTTATCAATAGGTTTTCCATCCCCTATTGTGGCGTCTACATTATACCAAGGTTTCTAAACACAGGTTGGTTAGGGGTTGAGGTCAATTCCATTAGAACTTGAACTTAATTAAGATCCGGACTAATATAATACGGGTTTAGTTGCAGGTCGTCCTAGGTTCGTATCACCTCCCACTCTAAGTAAGCCTCTGGATCACTCTTTCCCATGAATGGTAGTATGCTAACCTTAATGTTTCCAAGGTGGTCATCTTATTCTCTAGCTCATCTCTCATGGGTTGGCCTTCCTTGGAGTGCAAAAAAATCATCCAATTCTTCCTCTAGATTGTCTCCAAAATTATCTTCTTCAAATCCTACTCTAGGCCGACCATGACCTCCTCGTCCTTGACCTCAACCTCAATGTAATTCCACCCTTGGAGTCGATCCACCTTGTGATGTTTCTAACCTATCCATCCTTTGATCTAGTTGATCAAAATGAGCATTCAACCTTTGAAGTTGTTCCAAGACTACCATCATATTGGTAGGTTCACCTCCAATTCCCGTTGCTCGGGAGTCACACTTGAACCCTACTGATTCTTCTTCATTAATTCTAAATGAGCCATCTCCTCTTCTCATCCTTGAATCTGCCATGGTAGTATAAACTTATCAACAAAATGGCTACAAAAAGTAAGCAAATATCGAGTGAATTGATAAAACCTAGTCTCGGCCTAACTAACCAAAAATAAGGTAATTCAACAAGTAATTTTTGAAATCAATAAGAAACTGTCCAGAATATTAAGAAACCAATAATTCAAGGATAAAATTTAGGAAAGAGATCCAAGCAACAAACAAGAACAATTTTGAACAAAATATGGAATAGTTGTTGGTTGTAGTTCTTGTAATTTAAGACTTTGTATCAAATCCTTTACCAATTTTTATCCAAACAATTTTAACACTTAAAATTCAATTTCCCAGCAACAAAATATTGAATATATAGGCAACAACTTAGCAACTCCAATAAGTTTCCAGCAAACAAATTCGAACTCCAAACTTCAACTAAAAACCGGCCTTTTACGAATTTTTTTTTTTTATCTTTGGCTTCTTTTTGTTTTTTCTTATCTACTCACAGAATATAAACACAACTATAGTAGCAAAAATCAACACCAAAAATTGCAATTCCAACACCAAAATTCCACCAAACCCAAGACCACACTCCAAACAAAAACAAATTGCACAATTTGTAGGATTTATGCAATATGCTTTCAAACTCCTCTTTTTCTTTTTTCCTTTTTGAATATATGAATGCAACTAATTAAGATTAAAATATCAAATAAAAATCAACAATAAACCAAATCAATAAGAACAATAATGAAAAACAACTAACAAACTAGGAAGCAAAATACAGTAAAATAAGGAAACCTAATTGACTAGGAAAATTTTTTTTTTTTAATGAAGAAATGTACAAACTAGGAACAATATTAACCTAATGCAAAAATCGTAGATTAACACAAAAAAAAATAAAATAAGATAAGATGTATCAAACCTGAACAAAATTCGGCTCATATACTAAATGTTACAAACCTAGGTCAACTTGCTCCTAAACCCGGCTTATATTAGCCCGGATCAAAAAATTAAGTTCAAGTTCTTATGGTCACCTCAACCCCTAATCAACCTATGATTAGAAACATTGGTATATGATGAAGATACCACAATAGGTGATAGATGTTCTATTGATAAGTCAAAACTAAAACACTCACTCTCTAATGGTGTTTTAGGTGTTCAAAGAGAACAAAGAGAATTCTTTCTCACAAATATTTTATGTTAAATATTAAAGGTGCATTCTCATTGAAAAAATAGCCCTTAAATATGCTAAAGTAACAAAATAATAAACCCTAACTTGCTAGGTAAAATTCGGCCCCAAAGAAATTAGGAAACAAAGGTGGCAGAATTTTTAATGCTTTTCTAAACTAATTTGGATTAATTAATTCCCTTATTTTGAATTAGAAATTAATTAATTTACAATTGAAATAATAAAATAATAAATTTCCTAAGTTAATTTTCCAGAAAAATAATTAAATAAAACCAAAATAAAAACTAGTTTCCTAAAACAAAAAGTCAAACTCAAATTAGGAAACTAGTTGACTAGTTTGACAACTAAGCTATCTTTGACCAATTTTCAGCTTGTAAAGGCTTCGAATCACCTCCCATATGCCATTTAGGATGACAAATAGGATTAATAATGATTCCCATATGTTTCCCTTGATTGGAACAAAGAGAAAATGCCAAATCAACAAAATATAGCAAGCTAACGGCAAATACAGCAAAACATGCCAACAATTCCTTCCATGTGCAAATGGCCTTCTTGGATGCTTTTTCTTCTGCCTTGACTTGATTCCATGACCTCTTAGTCATATCACATGAATTCAAGAAGTGTTGAACCTATTATGTGGTGCCCGAAGTCCATAAATGCAGTAAAAAAGCTACCCGAGTCCAACTCAGCCTCCACCATTTGGATGCATAAAATAGGTCTTGTATATTCAGATATGGATAACCCCTTCTGTGAATTGATAACTCCCTATATGAATTCAGCCAGGTTGTTTTTAAATCTCTTAGCTTGTGCTCTAGTGATTGGTCCGGTCTTCATCTGTATTGGATTGGTACCCTAGCAGGTAGTCGGTTGTACGGGCACAGATGGATTCTCATCACCATCACAGACAAAGCCCCCTGATGAGTGAGCAAGTGATTCATCAGTGCTAAGATGAAGAAACGAATGCCGGTCTCCAATGCCAACATTTGGTGGGTATGGAACATTTCCAGTGCCACCGGACCAATCATAGTGCTGGCCCTTATACTTTATAATCTGTCTAGTGCCATTGAAAATTTGGCCAAACGTGGACAAACCACCAGTAGCCATGCCTTGGATCTGCTAGCTTAGTTACTATATTCTTAAGTACATACCAAAGAAAATAGCTCAATTGTTCATTGCCTGTCAAAACTACATATCTGTATATATATATCTACATATATATGCATATATAGGAAATTTGTGCTAGTGTCGCGCATCGCCCATGAGTTAGGCACTTAACATGTAGCTATAAATAAGTGGAAGCACAAGTAATTGGGCATTAATTACTATATCAATATCTTACACACACACACACACATATATTTTGTATATGCTTACAAATAAAAAACTTTGGATCCACCCTGTAGCTAGGTTGGGTAATTAATTAATTCAGCCAAAATTTCCACACTTTCCATACATCATAGTTTAAATTTACAATACAAAAAATTTTCCATTATTTTGAATAGTTTATTATGTTTATTACATGGATTTTTAAATCTTGGTCTGCAAGGCTCCACTCCTGGTTACATACATAAGAAGAAATGGCTTTTCAAATATTTGTGGACCAAAGGATAATACAATTTAACAATATTTCTTTTAAAAGACCATAGTATATCATAAAAATAACATAAACTTGCCATATCATAAACTATAATGGTACCAACCATACATACTTACATACATATTCATTATTACTGCATAAGCTAGGCATCCTCAACATATGATTAAGTTCACATAAAAGGCCATGATAATATGCATATCATGGTATTTTATATTATTTTTAAACAAAGATTATACATACTGTGAATTAAAAATATACTAAAATAATACATTTTTTACTAAAATATCAATTATATACATATCTACGTTGTTTCAGCAACTACAAATTATACATCTTTGTTATTAAAAAAAAAAATCTATATGTCTTTTTTAACAAAGAACCAACTATAAAAAACGTACAAAAGATATATTTCATTTTGGGATCTTTTTTGTTTTTCATATCTAAAATTAGATACAATACTTTTTGAGGTGACGGTTTCATGGTAAAATAATTTAATTACTTTGTATAAGTTTTTTAGATGGTCGTATCAACAAATTGGCTAATAAAATATGATGCTAAGATTAATTAAATTGAAAAATTATGTTAAAATTAGTGCCAGAGAAGCAGTGCAGTGCATGCATGTGAGGTATCGTGCGTAGTGCCCAAGCAAATATGTTAAAATTATGATGTGCCAGAAGAGTAGTGGAGTGCATGCATGTGAGGTGTGGTGATTACTGTCCAAGAAAATATATCAGAATTTTTCTTCAATCTCACACTGTGTCCCTTTTAATTTTTATAATAATTTTTCCTTCATGCTCATTTTTCAAATTTATAATTTTTAAATTATAAACATAAATAATTTATCAATTGAATCAATTTTATTTAACAATTTATACTATTTTAAACAATATATATTTATTATAAATAAAAATATATTAAAATAATATCCTTTTTAATGAAATATCAATTTCATACATATATATTCACAGTTCAGGAACTAAAAATTATGCACTTCTATTATTAAAAAAAAATAATGATCTATACATCTTTGTTAACAAAGAAAAACATGTGCAGAAGATATATTTTATTTTTTGATAATTTTTTTTTTTGGTCTTCATATCTAAAATTAGATACAATACTTTTTCAATTGACAATTGCATGATTAAATAAATTTAATTACTTTGTATAAGTTTTCTAGATAATTGCATTGCAAATTAGCTAATAAAATATGATACTAAGAGTAATTAGATAAAAATATATATATATATATATTCACTCTAGAGCACTGCTGACTCTTTAGTACTTCTTTTATGCTTATCGTGTGCAACTCAATTTCCAATTGATATGTGATGTCATGGTACATGACATCAACAACGTGGAAGAAAAATTTAATACATGTGACATTTAATTATGGAGTGCCCGAGGAGCAATGGAGTGCATGCATGTGAGATGCCCAAGAAAATAGGTTAGAATTTTATTCCGTCTTACACTGTGCTTCTTTTAATTATTTAAAATAATTTTCTTTTTAGTTCACTATTCTAAATTTATAACTTTTAAGTTATAGACATAAGTAGTTTATCTCATATAACCTTTTATACTATTTTTAAACAAAGAAAATACATATTGTAAATAAAAATATACTAAAATAATATATTCTTACTAAAATATCAATTAAATACGTATGTATCTCGGTTCAACAACCATAAATTATACATCTTTGTTATTCAACAAAAAAAAAATGATCTATAAAAACATCAAATCATAAGTTGTTTATAAAATTTAAAAGAAAAATTGGAAATTATTTTAAATAAGCTATTATATTTATTACATGTATTTTTATATGGCTTTGTTAAATTTAAACTATATCGTTTTTATTTTTATTTTTCCTTACGATCAAATGTTGTATATTACAATTTTTTATTGTAACTTCTTTTTGAAAAAAAATAAAAAATCATTGCCCTCAAGGCCTCACCCTTGGTTACATACATAAGAAAAATTGACTCTCTAAATATTTGCAAACCTAGGATAACACAATTTAATAATATTTAATTTGAAAGACCATAGTATATCATAAAAATAACATAAAGTTGGCATATCATAAACTATAATGGCACCATACATACATACATACATAGTAATTATGGCTGCATCAGTTAGCCAGCTTCAACATATGATAACATAAAAGGCCATGATAATATGCATATCATGGCATTATTCCACACACAATACACGCATGCATGCATGCTTATTACTTATATATATATGACTAGTGCCAGCAGGCAACCTAGTTGTTGCTTCTGAACTGTGGAGAGAGTACTGCCCGAGTTGAAGAAGATAATGAACTGTGTGTATTGTTTCGTGTATTTAAGCTTTACAAAATGGATAGAATTTATAGAGATGTGCTTTTGAGCAAAGAAGGAAGCAATGATCAAGAAGGAAGTTGATGAACATAAATTCAAAAATATTAAAAGAGGTCAACTAATACCTTAAAGGCATTTTCTATCAATGGAAATCATGCAAGTCTTGCCATATGAGAAATCTCTTTGTGAACGTTGGTTTTTGGATGATTGAGCAATTGTAGTTGTGGATGACATTGATGCAGTGGATATGTTTATGTTTGACTTCTCTTCTTCTTTATCATGCCTCCAAAGCTTGGAGAAGGTGTTGTATGAACTCCAAGCTTATTCTTAAATAGTTGAAACACACTTTTTCGAAAGTGGCTTCATTTGTGTATTTGTAACTTGTAAATATGAAAGGATATAACGACTGATGGGCTGTCCAACTGCTACTTTTTCTCTGATAAAATAGTAATCAATTTGAATGTGCTTCATTTGTCCATGTAAAGTAGGATTAATGGTCATGCATAAGGTACATATGTTGTCACACAATAGGTGAGAACGTCTGTATAGAGTTATGCCAATGTCTCCTAGTAGGTAGGTAAGCCACATTATTTTTGTCATTGTTGTTGCCATAGCTCGATATTCAGCCTCAATGCTAGAACAAGCTACTGCTGGTTGCTTCTTGGAGGACCAGGAGATGTAATTCATGCTAAGAAAGATGTAGTAGCCACTCGTGCTTGGTCTTGTGGTTGGACAGCTTATCCAGTTGGCATCGTAGTATCCTATCAAGGTAAAGGAACTTTGAGATAGAAAATGTAACCCATATGTGATGGTACCCTTGAGATCTCTTAGTACTCTTTTAACTTCTCAAAGATTCAACATGGTGGGTTCTTAAAAGCTCTGGCAAGCATGCCTGACAGTATGAGACATGTCTCATCCAGTGAAGGTAAGGTATTGTTGGCTACCAACAAGCTTGCGATATTTAGTTGCGTCAACAAGATCATTATTATTTCTTTGAGTTGTTGTTTTAATAGCTAAAGGTGTTTTCATAGGAGCTGCTTCAAGCATTTTTGCACGAGATAGATCATGTATGTACTTTGTATGTATAAAAAACATGCCCCCTTGAAAATACCTTGCTTCTAGTCCAAGAAAATAATACAGTTTACCAAGGTCTTTAGTGGCAAATTCTGCACCCATTTTATTAACCAGATCATTGATAATGTTAGAGTTGTTTCCTGTTATTAAGAGATAGTTGACATAAGTTAATAATAACACAACAATATTAGAATTTTTAAACACAAAGAGTGAAGAATTGGCCCTATTACATATGAAGCCTAAAGAAATTAAAAATTAAGAAAGTCTATCAAACCATGCTCGGGGGGCCTTTTTAAGGCCATAAAATGATTTCCTTAGAAGACACACATGTTGAGGATGAGATGAAGAGGTGAAACCTGCAGGTTGTTCCATATAGGCAATTTCTTTAAGTTGGCCATGAAAAAAAGCATTCTTGATGTCTAGCTGTTGAATTGTCTACCTGGATGTAAGAGCTATAGATATAATCATTCTTAAAGTGGTATGTTTGATTACAAGACTTTATGTTTCATCAGAATCTTGTCCTTCAATCTATGTAAAGCCTTTGGCTATGAGACGAGCTTTGAACCTGTCTATGGAACCATCTTCTTTATTCTTGGTTTTGTATACCTATTTTGTACCAACAACATTTGTGTATGTCAGTCGTGGAACTAATTACCATGTCTTATTATCGTGCAAGGCTGTGAATTCTTCTTGCATAGCTTAAAATCATTCAAGACTTTGAAAGGATGATTTCAATGTTTTTGGTTCTGTCGTTATGACATCAATGCCATTTGAGATGCTAGTTATAAGTTGGCCTTTAATTTTTGTCTTTTTATCATTTGATGTGTATTTGTGTTTTGGTCAACAGTTTATTCATCTGTTGTCATTCATGTCCTAATAAGCAATAGGATGATTAGATGGTTGCATGTGTTGGAGTTGTTTAGAAGGTTTGGTCTTCTTGGTTTGCATGTGTTACATGGTACGAGTTTTTAGGTTTGTCTCTCGGTTCACTGTGTGTATTGGTTGTACATCTGGGAGTTAAATTTCTAGGAGAAGAATCTGATATGGGCTTCCAAGGTGTGGTAAGTGGATAAAGGCAATCAATAACATTATGTTGTGTGTCTTCTCATATGTTTTCTGGAAAATTAACAAGCTCGAGATGTTTTTATGGGTTAATATTGGTAGATAATTATGGAAAATATTGTTCTTCAAAAACAACATGCCTGTTGATGTAGACCCGATTGGTTGTTGGATGGAAACAGTGAAATCCTTTATGTTGGGAGCTGTATCCAATGAAGATGCAAGGAAGAGTTTTCTTTGAAATTTTATTTATTGCATAATTCCGAAGATAAGGGTAGCACCTACAACAAAAGAGTCTCAAACTTTTATAATCTGGATGCCTTTTAAGTAGACAAAAATATGGGGTTTCAATTTTTAAAACAGATGAAGGTAATATGTTAATGTGAAAAGTTGAAGTTAAGAAAGCTTGTACCCATAATTTCATGGGTACATTGCATGGAACATCATAGTTAAACCCATTTCCACCACATGCCTATGTTTCCTTTTAGCAACCCCATTTTATTATGAGGTTTCTAAACAGGACGTTTGATGAAAAATTGCATGTATACCTAAGTGTTCCTTGAAAGCTGAAGATATAAACTTACCTCCTCCATCACTCTGAAGAATTTTAATTCATCTGTCGAATTGGTTCTCTACCATTCTTTGAAATTTACGGAAACATTTAAAACATTCTGATTGTTGCACAAAGGAAATAGCCTAGTGTACCTAGAATAATCATCAATGAAAGTAACGTACAAATGGTATTTTTGTGTTTAAAATGTTGGGGCTGGTCCCCAAATATCACAATGGATCTTTTCCAACGGAAACAATGAAGTTTTAATTGGATAAAGAGAAAGGAAGTTTGCAGCTCTTCCCTAATTAACAACTAGCATAAACACTAAACTTATTTTTCCAACTGGAAACATTAATAACATTATTGGAATGTAAAATTTTTAAAGCCCTTAGAATGGGATGTCCTGATGCGAACCCGCCTGAGCTCACACCACTGACAACTCGCTGGGGTACTAATCCGATACGGATGAAGTCTGGACCGATCACTAGGGCTCAAGCTAAGAGGTTAAAGGACAACCTTGCTACCTTTATCTAGAGAGTAATTCATTCTCAAAAGGGCTTGTCCATACTTGAAGATAAAAGACCTGTTTCAAGTATCCAGGTGGTGGATGATGATACATCGGATACTTATACATCGGACGTTTTATATCGGACACCCTTGCCCCGGACATCGGAGCCTTATCTTGATGGAATTTGGTGTAGGTTTATGTTGTTGTACCCTAGAGCACAATCATTTAAGGTGTTAGTCAAGAATGATTGTTGTTGATTCTTGGTTCTTGATTTTGTTTTTTTTTGGGTTTGTTAATGTTTTGTTTCTGGTTTTAATGGAGGTTTAGGGTTCTTGAGAAGGTTGTTAGCTTTTGGGAAGAAGAAGAAACCAAAATGTAGTAGTTGAGAGAGAGAGAGAGCCAAAAATGTTGTTTTTCAAAATATGTTTTTTGAATATTTTCTTTCTCAATGTTTTTCATTATAATTTTCATAATTTTAAATACATCAAAAGACAATAAGGCATGCTGCCATATTGAGTAATAAATACAAAAGCATTAAAAGTAACCAACCAAGCCAAACTACCTCAACTAACTCTAATAAATGTGCTGGGCATGCAAGAAACCTTCTTTAATGGGCAGTTCAGCTTGTCTAAGGCATTTGAATTTGAAAACCAGCTCCATTTGACTTGAAAATTAGAGGGAAGCCTTTTTGAATATTAAAATATGTTCTAGCCAAAAACCAGATAAAACAAAGTCCATTTACCCATTCAAAAGTAATCAAACCCGAGGCAGTTTTGCCCAGTTTTCTGGGTAACAAAACTGCACAAGGGTCAGATTGTTTTGGGCTTAACTCAGCCTTCCCAGCTCCAAATTGGGCCATTCGTTTTGCTACTTATTTCTATACATATATAGTTTATCATATCCATAATTCAGGTCCAAATCCCAAACCTACTTCAAACGGCATCCAAGGAAGTGGACTTATGTTGCTGGAAATACAATTCCAGCAACTAGACAAAAAGGGCCTTAAGCTAGATAATGAGCTTAGGGCATTACAAAAAGGATATTGTTCTTAAACATTACAAGATAAAATAAAATGCATAAACATAAATAATGTTTGGTCTTTGATGTTGCAAAACAAAGAGTGCAAGTGTAACCGAACTACCTTGCACATTGTGGCAAGATCACCACATTTCAACACTCCTCCTTGGTGTTCTTGCTTGAAATATTTAGAAGCTTCCTTAAGGTCTTAAATATTGCTTTTGGAAGTGGCTTGGTGAAGAAATCTGCAAGGTTATATTCGGTCTTGATATATTCCAAGCTTACTTCTCCATTTTCTTCGAACTCCCTCAAAGAGTGATACTTCACCGGTATGTGTTTTGTCCTTCCATGTTGAACGGGGTTCTTGGCTATTGATATGGCTGAAGTGTTGTCACATTTGATGATGGTTGAACCCTCTTGAGGATAACCAAGGTCCTCCAATAATTTCCTAAGCCAAATGCATTTATTTGCACATGAAGAGCATGTACTCGGCTTCGGCGGTGCTTTGGGCGGTTGTTGCTTGCTTCTTTGTATTCCATGAGAATGGTCTACTACCAAGTGAGAAAAGATACCCCGAAGTGCTCTTCATATCATCCAAGCATCCAGCCCAATCACTATCCGAGTAGGCCATTAATTTCATCACATCTTGCCTATCATACCAAACTCCAAAGTCTTGTGTTCCTTTTAAGTATCTAAGAATTCTTTTGGCACCTACAAATGGTTTTGGGATGGTGCTTGCATATATCTAGACAAAACACATGTGGCATGCATAATATCTGGTCTTGATGAACATACATAGAGCAAACTTCCTATCATGCTTCTATATAGGGTCGGGTTTACCTTTGGTGTGCCATCCTCCTTCTTGTATTTGTCTCCTTGGCTCATTGGTGTTGACATTGGCTTGCATTCATCAAGGTTGAACTTTTTCAAAAGATCTTTGATATATTTCTCTTGAGATATGAAAATACCCCTAGAGCATTGCATCACTTCCACTCCAAGGAAGTAATTAATTTCACCAAGGCTTGACATGTCAAACTCCTTTTCAAGTTCATTTTTCAAAACTTCCACATCCTTTTCATTTTCACCCGTGACCAACAAATCATCCACATAGAGTGAGATAACAATCATGCCTTATTCATTCCTTATGTATAGTGTTGGCTCATTTGGACTCCTCCTAAAGCCTTGGTAGGTTAAGTAACCATCAATCTTGTCATACCAAGCCCTAGGTGCTTGCTTTAACTCGTAAAGTGCCTTGTGTAGATGGTAGACTTTGTCCTCATGTCCTTGAACAATGAAGTCCTCGGGTTGCTTGACATAAACCTCCTTTTGAAGCACACCATTCAAGAAAACCGACTTTACATCAAGGTGGTACACCTTCTATGACATTGAGGCCGAGATGGATAGGATGAGCCTTACGGTCTCCATTCTTGCAACCGGTGCAAATGTCTCTCCATAATCTACACCCACTTGTTGTGCATAGCCTTTTGCCACAATCCTTGCCTTGTGCTTGCATATTGTTCCATTCGGGTTGAACTTGGTCCTAAAGATCCACTTTACACCAATTGGTTTCTTGTTTTTAGGTTTAAAAACCAAAGACAAAGTTTCATTCTTTTCTATCATATCCATTTCGGTTTGCATGGCCTCCATCCACTCTTTCTTTTGCATAGCTTCTTGAGCATTGGTAGGATCACTCAAGGCAACATTGTACCTTTCATATATTTCGGATAATGGCCTTTCTCCTCTAACACCATCTCCAATCTCCAATTCGACTCCAATGGTCTCAAGTGCATCCTCCTCATCATGTTCATTTTCTTCATTGTCATTGTTATTGGTTTCTTCTTCTTCATCATCCAACTGAGCATTATCTTCATGGACAAGAAGCTCCTCCTTTGTCCAATCCTAGACAGCATCTTCATCAATCCTCGCATCCCTTGTTACCACAAGTTTCTTGGTTTCCAAGTTGAAAACCCTAAAACCTTTGGTAACCTCACTAAAGCCGATCAAGATGCCCACATTTGCCCTTTTGTCAAGCTTATCTCTCATGTGTGGATGAACATGGAGAAAACAAACACTTCCAAAGATTTTTATGTTGTCCAAAGATGGTTTTTCTACATACCATATCTCATAGGGTGTCTTGGACTCGTTGGCTTTGGTGTATGCTCGGTTTTGGATGTAGCTAGCCGTGTATATGGCTTCGGCCCAAAACTTCTTTGGCATGTTCTTCTCATGTATCATGCACCTTGCCATCTCCATTAAAGTCCTATTTTTCCTTTCACAAACACCATTTTGTTGTGGTGTGTATGGTGTTGTGAATTGATGCACCATTCCATTTTCTTTGCAAAAATCCTCCATAGCCAAGCTTGTATATTCTCCACCATTGTCGTTTCTCAAGCACTTCATCTTTGCATTGCTTTGGGTTTCCACCATCTTCTTGAATTCCATGAACTTCTCAAGCACTTGTGACTTGGTTGTTAGAAAATATACCCAACACATCCTTGAGTAGTCATCAATGTTAGGAAGTACTTACATCCTCCAATTGATGACAAACTCATCGGTCCACACACATCCGAATGGGCTTGCTCAAGCTTCTCCTTAGCTCTCCATGAACCGGCTTTAGGGAATGGAAGCCGTGTGGATTTCCCTAGTTAGTATACATCACATAGGCTTTTCATCTCCTCAATCTTTGGCACGTCCTGCACAATGGCATTGGTGTTTTTCATGGCACCATAGCTAGAATGCCCAAGCCTTTTATGCCAAAGTTGAGAAATGGACTCCACTTTGGTTTTTAAGGCTTGTTCATTCTTAACTCGGTCCAATCTATAGCTTTTGTCCTTCAATGGTACCTTAAACAGCTCATTACCATAAGCATCATATATGATACATCCATCTTTTGCAAAATTTAAAGCAAAGCCTCTTTCTACCAATTGTGCTACACTAAGCAAGTTTCCACACAAACTAGGAACATATAGCACATCTTTTATAATTTTGGTACCTTCCTTGGTGTTCAAGCACACATCTCCTTTGCCTTCTACTTTCATGAACCGGCCATCACCAATCTTCACTTTGGTTTTGTAGTTTCGATCAAGCTCCATAAAGCCATCCTTTTGGAAACTCATGTGGTGTGAGCAACCACTATCCACAAACCAACCAAGACCACTACTTGTGGCCTTAAGGCATGTGGCCATAAATAGGTTCTCGACTTCTTCATTAACCACATTGGCTTGTTGTCTCCTTTGCTTGCATACTTTGGCAATGTGGCCTTTTCCTCCACACCTTTCACAGGATGCATCCGGCCTCCAAAAACACTTGGATGGTGGATGTCCAAGCTTCTTGCAATGAGGGCAAGGTGGATGCCCTCCTCGATTTTGATGGCTTTGTTGTTGTTGTTGTTGATTCCATCCACTTTTGTTGTTGTTTGTGTTGTTGTTGGTTGTAAAACCGGTTTGGTTGGTGTTGTTGCTCTTCCTTAGTTTATTCTTCTTTTTGTTTCCGTGGCCACCATAGAATGCACTCTTTATGGTCTCCTCCTTTCTAATGGCTCTCCTTTGTTCGGTTCCTTAAAGAGAATTGATGAGCTCACTCAAGGTTATTTCACTAAGATTTCTAGATTCTTCAAGGGAGGAAATCTTAGCTTCAAACCTTTCGGGTAAGCTCACCAATACTTTCTCTACTACTTTTTGATCGGTCAATTGCTCACCAAGGACCCAAATTTGATTTACCACTTCGAGCATCCTTTCCGTGAAATCCTTGACAAGCTCATTCTCCTTCATCTTCAATGTCTCAAACTCTCTTCTTAGGTTTCAAACTTGCATTTGATGAGTTCTAGTATTTCCATGGAACTCCTCTTGAAGCTTTATCCAAACCTCTCTAGCACTTGTGCATGACATTATCCTTGTAAAAATGGAATCACTCATGGAGGAGTGCAAGGCAATGAGGGCCTTCTTCGGCCTCATGTGCATTTCTTTATGCTTGGGTTGCATTAGCTCTCAACTCTTCCACTACATAACCTTCTTCTATGACTTCCCATAAACCAAAGGCTTGAAGGTAGGCTTTCATTTTTATACTCCAAATGGAATAGTTTTGGCCTTCAAACTTAGGTGGTGTTGGGGTTGCAAAGGATTGTGAGGACATTTGAAAAAATGGTTTTTGAAAAGTTTTGAAAAATGGACACAAGAACAAGCTCTCGGGTGGTGGTGTTTTGGTGAGTTTCAACTAGTCTTTTTGGGAGGTTTTGGTTTTTGTTGGAAGTCTTTAGGTGGGGGATCCTCTCACAAATAAAATGGTCTACGTTGAAAGCTCACAAGGTCCTAAGAAATTACACTATGCTCTGATACCATGATGGAATTTGGTGTAGGTTTATGTTGTTGTACCCTAGAGCACAATCATTCAAGGTGTTAGTCAAGAATGATTGTTGTTGGTTCTTGGTTCTTGATTTTGTTTTTTTTTAGGTTTGTTAATGTTTTGTTTCTGGTTTTAATGGAGGTTTAGGGTTCTTGAGAAGGTTGTTAGCTTTTGGGAATAAGAAGAAACCAAAATGTAGTAGTTGAGAGAGAGAGAGCCAAAAATGTTGTTTTTCAAAATCTGTTTTTTGAATATTTTCTTTCTCAACGTTTTTCATTACAATTTTCATACTTTTAAATACATAAAAAAGACAATAAGGCATGCTGCCATATTGAGCAATAAATAAAAAAGCATCAAAAGTAACCAACCAAGCCAAACTACCTCAACTAACTCTAATCAATGTGCTGGGCATGCAAGAAACCTTCTTTAATGGGCAGTTCAGTTTGTCTAAGGCATTTGAATTTGAAAACCAGCTCCATTTGACTTGAAAATTGGAGGGAAGCCTTTTTGAATATTAAAATATGTTCTAGCCAAAAACCAGATAAAACAAAGTCCATTTACCCATTCAAAAGTAATCAAACCCGAGGCAGTTTTGCCCAGTTTTCTGGGCAACAAAACTGCACAAGGGTCCGATTGTTTTGGCCTTAACTCAGCCTTCCCAGCTCCACATTGGGCCATTCTTTTTGGTGTTTCTTCCTCTGCATATTTAGTTTATCATATACAAAATTCAGATCCAAATCCCAAACCTACTTCAAACGGCATCCAAGGAAGTGGACTTATGTTGCTGGAAATACAATTCCAGCAACTAGACAAAAAGGGCCTTAAGCTAGATAATGAGCTTAGGGCATTACAAAAAGGATATTGTTCTTAAACATTACAAGATAAAATAAAATGCATAAACATAAATAATGTTTGGTCTTTGATGTTGCAAAACAAAGAGTGCAAGTGTAACCGAACTACCTTGCACATTGTGGCAAGATTACCACATTTCAACATATCTCGGACTTCGGACATCGGAAGTAACTTAGCTCGAACAGACATCAGTTAGTTCAGCCAGACATAACTTAGCTTGGACAGTCATTAGTTAGCTCGGCTAGACACAAGTTAGTTCGGACAGACATCAGTTATCTCGAATAGGCCATAAGTTAGCTCGGACATCAGGCAGACATAAGTTAGCTCGGTTGAAGACATAATTCCGCCTAGATGTCAAAGTCAACTCGTTACCTAATTTGCTATTGACTTTATTTCTTTTTGGGTTTTTATTTATTTATTTTCTGGACAAATAAATTTAGGAAGGTTTTTATTTTATTGTAAATAAATTAATTCCTAATTTAATATAAAGGAATTAATTAATCAAACTTAGATTAGGAAAGGAAGTATAGTTGCGGCCAACTAGGTTTCTTTATGTGTGGCCGGTTTTATCTAGGGTTTTTAGGGTTTATTTTGTTTCTTTCAAAGCCTATTTAAAGGCTTATCTTTCAATAAGAATACAACTTTGATTTGATAAAAGAAAATACTTGCAAGATTATTTATCTCTTTGTTCTTTGAGAACACCTAAAACACCATTAGAGAATTGGTTGTTTTAGCTTGACTTATCAATAGGTTTTCCATCCCCTATTGTGGCGTCTACATTATACCAAGGTTTCTAACCACAGGTTGGTTAGGGTTTGAGGTCAATTCCATTAGAACTTAAACTTAATTAAGATCCGGGCTAATATAATACGGGGTTTAGGAGCAGGTCGTCCTAGGTTCGTATCATTTGGTATCAGAGCTAAATTTTGTTCAGGTTTGAATCTATCTTTATTTGCTTTATTTGTTTTTTATGTTATTCTGCAATTTTAGCATTAGGTTAAGGTTGCATCCATCCTATACACGTTCTGCATCTTTAAAAAAGAAAAAAAAAATTCATTCCTAGTTGAATTAGGATTTCCTAGTTTTACCGTATTTTTCGTTTCCTAGTTTGTTGGTTGTCTTTCATCATTTTTCTTTTAATTTGGTTTTTTTTTATTTTTATTTGCTGTTTTAATCTTAAATATTTGCATTCATATATTCAAAAATAAAAAATAAAAAATAAAAAAAAAATAAAAAAAGAAGTTTGCAGCAACATTTGAAAAGAAAAAAAAAAACTGCACATTTTGTTTATTTGGAGGTCACGGGTTTGGTGTTTGTTTTGGGTTTGGAATTGTAATTTTGGTACTTACTCTTGCTACTGCAGTTTTTTATGTCCTGTGAGTGAAAAAAAAAAAAAAGAAGAAAAAAAATATATTTCGGTTTGTTGGAGTTTGATTTGTTTGTTGGAAATTTGTTGGAGCTGCTGGGATTTTTTTGATTATTTATTTGGAGTTTCTGGAGAGTTGTTTTTGGTGCTGGATATTTGAGTTTGGATGCTAAATTATTTGGATTAAAATCAGTTAAAGGATTTGACACAAAACTTGAGTTACAAAGAACAACAACCAACAACTATTCTATATTTTTGTTCAACTTGATTCTTGTTCGTATTTGAATTTCTTTTTCTTGAATTTTATTCTTGAACTCATAATCTACTACCATCTGGTGCAGTTTTCAAAAATTCCAATGTTTTTCCATTATTTTATGTGTTTTCTTGTCTAGAAAGCCGAAAAATTAGGATTTGCTAGATTCTTTCGGTATTGCCTACTTTTTTGCTTACTGTTTGTTGATAAGTTTAATTAAAACATACTAGTGATCTAATTTCTGTTTTGTGGGTGTTTTAATTAGAACTTTGAGATAATTTATTGAGTGGAAAAAGGCAAGAGTGTGTGAGCTTAAAAGAAGGTAAAAGCCGAAACTAGTGTGCAAACACGAGTGTCGAGTCCTCATTTGAGTGAAACACGCAATGGAGTGAAATTGTAAGGTCCTATTTTATTTCTATTGCATTATTATACTAACATGATAGAATCAAGAATAAGGAGAGGAGATCCACCCTTGAAGATCAATGAGGAAGAGTCCGTAGCATTCCATGGCGATGCCCGAGCTACCGGAAGTGGAGACCAAGTGGACATGAGAGCTGTTTTGGAGTCAATACAGAGGGTTAGTGCTCAAGTTGAGCATATGAATCAAAGAATGGGAAGGATAGAAGCCTCACAAGGAATGCCGAACACAAGAAATAGGCAAGAATTCCATGGAGGATGAGGCCGAGTATGAGGAGGTCGCGAGAGACCGAGAGAGGAATTTGATGAGGAGTCATTCGGTGGAGACTTTGAGGAAGGTATGGACGAAACTTTTGCTGTCCAAAATAGAGCTGGCCGTGGAAGATATAGGAGGGAAGATACAGATGATGATTTGGAAAATATCAAGGTTAACGTCCCACCTTTTATGGATAAAAATGATCCCGAAGCTTATTTGGAGTGGGAAGAAAAAATGGAGATGATGTTTTACTGCCACAACTATTCGGAAGGTAAGAAGGTGAAGTTGGCAGCAATGGAGTTTGGCCATTATGCACCCCAATGGTGGACAAATGAGCAAAGCACCCGAAGGAGAGTTGGTGATGACTTGATTACAACATGGCGACAAATGAAAGGAGCCATGAGAAAGCGATTTGTTCCATCCCATTACCATAGATTGCTGCATCAAAGGCTTTAATCTTTGTCTCAAGGAAGCAGGTCCATGGAGGATTATTACAAAGAGATGGAGATGTTAATGATGAGGTTGAATATGAATGAGGATAGGGAGGCAACAATGGTGAGATTTCTTGGTGGTTTGAACCGTGAGATTGCCAACCAACTTGAAGTACAACAATACTTGGAATTGGAGGAGATGTTGCATGTAGCAATTAAGCTTGAGAACCAATTCAAGAGGAGAAGTGTCAGCACACGGTTTGGAGGAGTTTCTAGTAGTGGAAAGGCAAGTTCAAGTGGCTGGAAAAACAATTCCACTTATGAAAGCAGGCTGAAGCCGAAGCTTGGTGAAGAAGCTACTAACCGGCCAAGAAGGGAACTTAAAATCGAATCTGCCCAAGCCATTAAAGGTGAGATAAAATCTGATCCTAAACCTCAAAAATCCAGAGAAATAATTTGTTTAAAGTGCCAAGGAAGAGGACACATAGCCAGCCAATGCCCAAATAGAAGAATCATGGTATTAAAGGGTGACGGTGAGCTGGAATCTGCAATTGAAGAAAGTGAAGTTGAAACCGAGCAAAAGGAGGATTGCAATGAAGATGAAGCCGAACCTGTTGATACATCTAATGCCGAGTTGAGCTTGGTTTCAAGGAGAGTACTTGCTGTCTACAAAGATGAAGAGCAGATACAAAGAGAAAACATCTTCCACACTCGCTGCAAAATACAAGTTAAAATTTGTAGCTTGATTATAGATAGTGGGAGTTGTACCAATGTGATAAGTAACCTTGTAGTTGATAAATTAGGCTTGAAAACAATTAAACATCCAGAACCCTATAGGTTGCAATGGTTAAATGATAGTGGTGAGATGAGGGTAAATAAACAAGCCAAAGTAAAATTTAGCATAGGTAGATATGGGGATGTAGTCTTATGTGATATTGTTCCCATGATTGCTGGACATATACTACTAGGTAGACCATGGCAATTTGATAAAGATGCTACTCATTTTGGTTGAGAAAATAGTATTGTTTTTAGGTTTAAAGGGAAGAAGGTCAAGCTGGAACCATTATCTCCTAAAGAGGTTTACAAAGACCAATTAAAAATGCAACAAAGGAGAGAAGCCGAAAACCTCAAGGAAAAAGCAAGTATGGCACCAACGACTTCACCATCCTTTCAAGAAGGTAAGAATGAGGTTTCTGATCAAGGTAAGGTTTCTAGGACTCATATTGAGTGGAAAGATCAAGGAAAAACTGAAAGAGATGGGAAAGAAAGTGGCAAACCCGAGAGCTTGGAGAATGGAGAGAAATCCAAAGGTTTGCGCCAAGCCAAGGGAAAAAGAGAAAAAGAAAGAAAAGAAAGGTTAAGTAGCAATTTTTATTTGAGTTTAGGGGATATTAATAAGGTTATTGAGTGCAATAAACCTTTGCTGTTCATGGTTTATAAAGAAAATTATTTTAATGATCAAACTAACTTTGAAGAACTTGAATTGCCAAGTTCAATGATTTCTCTTTTGAAGGAATTTGGAGATGTCTTCCCAAATGAAATTCCAAGTGGACTACCACCTATTCGAGGGATAGAACATCAAATTGACTTTGTTCCAGGAGCTGCCATACCGAATAGACCAGCTTATAGGAGCAATCCCAAAGAAACAAAGGAGCTATAAAAACAGGTAAGTGATTTGCTTGATAAAGGATATATTCGTGAGAGTTTAAATCCATGTGCTGTTCCTATTTTGTTGGTACCTAAAAAAGATGGTTCTTTGATAATGTGTGTTGATTGTAGGGCTATAAATAACATTACCATCAAATATAGGCATCCCATTCCTAGATTAGATGATATGTTTGATGAATTGCATGGTGCTTGCATGTTTACAAAAATTGATCTTAGAAGTGGTTATCATCAAATTAGAATGAAAGAAGGTGATGAATGGAAAACCGCATTCAAAACTAAATATGCGCTGTATGAATGGTTAGTTATGCCTTTTGGATTATCCAATGCACCTAGTACTTTTATGAGGCTTATGAATCATGTAATGCGTCCATTTATTGGTAAATTTGTGGTTGTATATTTTGATGACATTCTAATATATAGCCGAAACTTGGATGACCATGTGGATCAACTTAGGCAAGTTTTTCAAGTTCTTAGAAAGGAAAGATTGTTTGATAACATTAAAAAATGTGAATTTTGCAAAGAGGAGCTTGTGTTTCTGGTTTTGTAGTAAGTGCTGCAAGAATCAAAGTTGACCAAGCTAAGGTGAAAGCAATTCAAGAGTGGCCGGTTCCTACTTCTATCACCCAAGTGAGGAGCTTTCATGGCTTGGCAAGCTTTTATAGAAGATTTGTCAAGGATTTTAGTACCATAGCAGCACCATTGAATGAAGTTGTCAAGAAGAATGTCGGCTTCAAATGAGGGGAAGTACAAGAAAAATCTTTTAATTTGTTGAAAGAAAAATTGTGTAATGCACCTTTGTTAGTTTTGCCAAATTTTTCTAAGACCTTTGAAATTGAGTGTGATGCTTCGGGTGTAGGTATTGGAGCTGTCTTAATGCAAGAAGGAAGACCCATAGCCTACTTTAGTGAAAAATTAAATGGAGCTGCCCTAAACTACCCGACTTATGACAAAGAGATGTATGCTTTGGTGAGAGCTTTGGAGACGTGGCAGCACTATCTCATGCCAAAGGAGTTTGTGATTCATACGGATCATGAGTCTTTGAAGCATATCAAGGGTCAAGGAAAGCTCAACCGAAGGCATGCCAAGTGGATTGAATTTATTGAAACCTTTCCCTATGTGATCCGCTACAAAAAGGTAAAGAAAATGTGGTTGCCGATGCATTATCCAGAAGGTATGTACTCTTTTCTACCTTAGATGCTAGATTGCTTGGATTTGAACAATTGAAAGAACTTTATGAGCATGATAGTGACTTTGGAGAAATTTTTAGAACCTGTTTGAAACATGGATTTAATAAATTTTACATATTTGAGGGATATTTGTTTAAGGAAAACAAACTTTGTATGCCTAATTGTAGTATTAGGGAATTATTGGTTCAGGAAGGACATGGGGGTGGTTTAATGGGTCATTTTGGTGTTTTAAAAACTTTATCCTTGCTGCAAGAACATTTTTATTGGCCTAACATGTGGAGAGATGTTGAGAGAATTTGTGAAAGATGTTTGAAGTGCCGAAAAACAAAATCAACATTGAAGTCGCATGAATTGTATAAGCCTTTGCCGATTCCTACTTATCCTTGGGTAGATTTGTCTATGGATTTTATTCTTGGGTTGCCTAGGTCAAGAACAGGTAAGGATTCAATATTTGTTGTAGTGGATAGGTTTTCTAAGATGGCACATTTTATTGCATGTAATAAAACTGATGATGCATCCAATATTGCTAATTTATTTTTCAAGGAAATTGTGAGATTGCATGGAATGCCAAGAACTATTGTTTCGGATAGGGATGCTAAGTTCTTAAGCTATTTTTGGAATACTTTGTGGGCTAAATTAGGTACTAAGCTTTTATTTTCAACTACTTGTCATCCACAAACTGATGGACAAACTGAAGTAGTAAATAGAACCTTGTCTGCATTGTTGAGAGCATTAATTAGTAGAAATTTAAGAACTTGGGAAGAATGTTTGCCTCATGTTGAATTTGCATATAATAGGTCTTTACATTCAGCAACTAAATTTACTCCATTTGAAATTATTTATGGTTTTAATCCTTTGACTCCATTAGATTTAACACCTTTACCTTTAAGTGAGCGTGCTAATCTAGATGGAAAACAAAAAGCTGAATTTGTAAAGCAGATTCATGAGAAGGCACGAGCAAATATTGAGAGGAGGACCGAGCAATATGCAAAGGTGGCTAATCAAGGCCGAAAATCAATGGTGTTTGAACCTGGAGATTGGGTGTGGCTGCATTTAAGGAAGGAAAGGTTTCCTCAACAAAGGAAATCCAAACTCATGCCGAGGGGTGATGGACCTTTTCAAGTTTTGGAGAGGATAAACGATAATGCCTACAAACTTGATTTACCGGGTGAGTATAGTGTAAGTGCCACCTTTAATGTTGCTGATTTATCTCCTTTTGCTGCAGGTTATGACTTCGATTTGAGGACAAATCCTTTTCAAGAGGAGGGGAATGATACAAACCCGCCCGAGCTCACACCACCGACAACTCACTGGGGTACTGATCCGATACGGATGAAGTCTGGACCGATCACTAGGGCTCAAGCTAAGAGGTTTAAGGACAACCTTACTGCCTTTATCCAGAGAGTAATTCATTCTCAAAAGGGCTTGTCCATACTTGAAGATAAAAGACCTGTTTTAAGTATCCAGGTGGTGGAGGCTGATACATCGGATACTTATACATCGGACGTTTTATATCGGACACCCTTGCCTCGGACATTGGAGCCTTATCTCGGACTTCGGACATCGGAAGTAACTTAGCTCGGCCAGACATAACTTAGCTCAGACTGTCATTAGTTAGCTCAGCCAGACATAAGTTAGTTCGGACAGACATCAGTTATCTCGGATAGGCCATAAGTTAGCTCGGACATCAGGCAGACATAAGTTAGCGCGGTTGAAGACATAATTCTGCCTAGATGTCAAAGTCAACTCGTTACCTAATTTGCTATTAACTTTATTTCTTTTTGGGTTTTTATTTATTTATTTTCTGGATAAATAACTTTAGCAAGGTTTTTATTTTATTGTAAATAAATTAATTCCTAATTTAATATAAAGGAATTAATTAATCAAACTTAGATTAGGAAAGGAAGTATAGTTGCGGCCAACTAGGTTTCTTTATGTGTGGCCGGTTTTATCTAGGGTTTTTAGGGTTTATTTTGTTTCTTTCAAAGCCTATTTAAAGGCTTATCTTTCAATAAGAATACAACTTTGATTTGATAAAAGAAAATACTTGCAAGATTATTTATCTCTTTGTTCTTTGAGAACACCTAAAACACCATTAGAGAATTGGTTGTTTTAGCTTGACTTATCAATAGGTTTTCCATCCCCTATTGTGGCGTCTACATTATACCAAGATTTCTAACCACAGTTTGGTTAGGGGTTGAGGTCAATTCCATTAGAACTTGAACTTAATTAAGATTCGGGCTAATATAATACAGGTTTAGGAGCAGGTTGTCCTAGGTTCGTATCATGTCCCAAGCATTGGTGCCAAAGATCTGCCGATGCCTTTGCTGCACTTAAAGCATGATGCTTTACTTCATTCAGAACATACAGCTTTCCTTTCTTGTACTCTTTTGCAATGATTCTTTGATTACAGTCCTTTATCACAAAACCATTGGATGAGAATTCCAAAATACAATCATTATCTATTGTTAGTTGACTAACTGATAAGGGGTTCTTTTCAATTTTGGAACTACAAGAGCACTTTGAAGAGCTAAACATCCATTTTTAGTTTTAAGTTTAGCATTACTAATGTGAGATATTGCAAGGCTATTCCCATTGCCGACATATATACTATCACTACCTTTATAAGGATAAGAATTAATTATTTTACCATTGTCATTTGTCATATGTGCAGTGGCACCCGAATCTACATAGAAGTTTGGATCAGAGTTGTTTGCAATGTTAAGTGCTACTAGTGCTTCTGGGATGTTATCCTTGACATATGAATAATCAAACCTATGCCAGCAATCTATGGCATTATGGTTAAGTTTATCACATACACTACAAAAAATTTGGGCAACTATTACACAGTAATTTGTCTTGTAACGGTCATTTTTGTTGCCTTATCACATTTAGGTGACAAAATTAGATCGTCTTGTGTTTGCCGTGATAGACCCATCACAACGTAGTTTAGTGATAAACTGTGTAATTTGTCATGGAAAGAGCATGTAATTGTGACAAAAAATATTTGACATAGACTGGAGTTTGACCGTAACATCCATTTTTGTCACTTAATCCTCCTCTTTTTGTCATTGTATGTACACATTTTGTTACCAATACAATTGTAGAAATTGGTCAAACTTATCTATCGATGACAATAAATACAATAGGTGACAAATAAAATATTATTTGTCACTTAAACCATAAGTGGCACATCTGATTTGTCATTTAAAATGTCGATGACACATCTGATTTGTCATTGAGCCTTTCCAATGACAAGTAAGCAAGTTTTTGTCACCGACTTGTTACGATATAACATAAACCATGGTTAAGTTATTCAACCTGTCACTGAAACTAATTTTTTTATTTGGTGACAATAGTTTTGTAACTAAAAATAATATATCAATTACCAATATTATTTGATAAAAATTGTTTTTGTTAGATCTTACTAATTAATTATAATATCATTAATTATCATTTAATTATCATTTAAAAATATAAAATGATACTTCTGAAATGCAATTAAAATAAAAGTATAATACTTTTATTAAATGTTTATCTTGTACTACAAAATTCATTAAACACCAATTAAATATAATGTGTACCAAACACAATAATATTACATTAAAAGGAAAATACAAACAAAAACAGTTTGTAATTCTAGGGGGAAAAAAAAAAAAAATATATATATATATAAGATGGTTGCCTATACCTACTAAATCTTTACAATCTCCATCTTCTAATGCAGGTCATCAATATATTCTCCAAGGATCCTATATTATAAACAAAAGGAAAGAAAAATGAATCATTTAGTAGAAATCTAATTTAATTAGCAAGGAGAAAAGAACAAGCTCAAGACTTCCTATGTTCCTATAAGTTGGCAATCCTTTACCAGCCAAGCATTCCCACCTCTTCTTCAATGTGGATCAATCTAAGCCCATTCCATTGGTCCTTTACCATTTCCAAAGGAATAATCATATTTAGCTATTACAGACAAACTGTGAAAGTTATAGTTCATATTACTATATATGCACGTGAACATATATCTATGTACTATGCAAGGTGTACCAAATACAATAAGCTTACACTAAAAGGGAAAAAAAATAAAGAAAAAGTTTCTCTATTTCTGTGGTTAGGGGAGAACATGATTGTTGCCTATACCGTCTAACTAATGTCCATCTCCATCTTTCAAAGTAGCAATCATCTCCAAAGATCCTAAACAATAATAAAATAAAAATAAAAAAAGAATGAAATATATAGAGCATATATGATTGACCTTCTCCATTAATGATTTTTCTTCACCATATTCCTAAGACTCATTGAGCTAAACATACTCAAAGTATGACCTTTGTCAAAAATCATTCAAGGAAAAGAATTTACCGAAACCTAAAGGCATTTGCATTACAATTAGAAAGATTTAACACTGACTGTATTCAAGGCAGGTGCTACCATGACCTAAAATGCGAGCTAAGGACCAAAAAAGTGGACAAAAAGCTGCCAAAATCATGCATGTTTACAGGGGTAAAGCCAACAGAGGTAACCACCCAAAATTAGTACCAACAACACCAAAATGAAGAGTTAAATTTTACATAAAATGGCACGCTAGTGTGACACCACACCAAATTAAAGTGACACAGTGTAATATCATACTCCTATATAAAAAGCTTCTAGATACACCCAAGCAAAAAAATTAATGAAATAATCAACTTGAGGTTTAATATTCACTCATAGTAACCGCAACTACACATATAAGAGAGTTTTGCTCATGAACCATTTCTGTTGACAAGTTGCTGGCCTACTATAGCATCGTAACCTTCATATCATCTATGTTATTATCACTTAATTAAAAACTTTCAAAATTGCTTATAACATATATATATTAACTTTAAAAACTCTCAATCTTGTTTACCACTGGCATCACTTATGCAGTGGTGTAATCTTAGAAAAAATCTCTGCTTAAAGCAAGAAGCTTCTGGACCTTAGTAATAGTTGAGCACTGCAAAGGCTTTACTGATGGTCCATAAACCTTGGTAAGAAAACATTCATGGATTTATATGGAAAATAATAGTCCCAACTCACAACTCACAAATCCTATTACATATCCTCCAACTACCTAGATACTGTGGATCACTTAAAACCAGAGTATGTCATCTATGCTATATCTCCACATAAAAACCGCAGTAAGAATCAAGGACCTAGTGTGTTTAGCTAAGACAAGAAAATTGCATGCTTATAACTTTTAATCGTTAATAACTCAACTCATCGGGATCAAAAAACAGATAACAAGCTAGCTAGCTCTTTTCTATCTCTCAGTTCACCATGGTCAATTACATCTAAAACTAAAAACATATATATATAGTCATGGTAAAGAAACGAATTGAGCTTGGAGAAACCAATAACAAAAGCGTACAATATCATGCATCGAATACTATCGCATATAGTTGGTAGTAACCTAGAATGAAACATCCATTCTAATTCCAATGAGTAAATTTCAAGCCAATCTTGCTGCCTTTGAAAGATGGAGATGGACATTAGTAAAAAATAAAAAATAATTAATTTAACAATGAAACATAAATAAATTAAATCAATAGATTAATTATTTTGCTTTATATTTTTATTTAATATGCTTAATATTTTTATACATAATATTAAAACATAAAATTAATTAAAATGCTTGAAGACAACACAATAAGCGAAGCTTTTGACACTAAAAGCTTCACCTATTGCTTTTCAAGTTTAAAATAATTAAATTTGTCAAACTTATTATTAATTTAAATTTGAAACACAAATTAATTAAATGCATAAATTAATTATTTTGCTTCAAATTGCTAATTAATATATTTAATATTTATATACATATGAATGAAACACAAAATTAAATAAGATTCCACGAATTAAGATAATAGGCAATGCTTTCGATGTTAAAAGCGTTGCCTGATGCTTTTCAATTTTAAAACAATTAAACTTGTCAAATCTTTTATTAACTAACAAAATAATTAATTTAAAATTGAAAGACAAATAAATTAAATGAATATGTTAATTATTTTGCTTCAATTTAATATACTTAATATTAATATATATATAATATTAAAACATAAAAGTAATTAAAATATAAAAACTTAACATAACATGCAACCCTTTTTGATGCGAATCCGCCCGAGCTCGCACAACCGACAACTCACTGGGGTACTGATCCGATACGGATGAGACTGGACCGATCACTAGGGCTCAAGCTAAGAGGTTTAAGGACAACCTTGCTGCCTTTATCCAAAAAGTAATTCATTCTTAAAAGGACTTGTCCATACCTGAAGATAAAAGACCTGTTTTAAGTATCCAAGTGGTGGAGGCTGATACATCAGACACCCATACATCAGACATTTTATATCAGACACCCATGCCTCGGACATCTGACCTCGGACTTCGGACATCAGACAGTCATAAGTTAGCTCGGACAGACATAAGTTAGCTCGGACAGTCATGAGTTAGCTCGGACAGTCATAAGTTAGCTCGGACAGACATAAGTTAGCTCGGACAGTCATGAGTTAGCTCGGTTGGAGACATAATTCAACCTAGATGTCAAAGTCAACTCGTTACCTAATTTGCCTTTGACTTTGGGTTTTTATTTATTTATTTTCTGGAAAAATAAGTTTAGGAAAGTTTTTATTTTGTTATTTTGTTTGTAAATTAATTAATTCCTAATTGAAAATAAGGGAATTAATTAATTAGATTGCGAAAAGGAAAGATTCGGTCAAGCTAGAACTCTTCATTGTGTGTCTGGTTTTTCCTAGGGTTTTTAGGGTTTATTTTTTTTCTTTCCAAGCCTAGTTAAAGGCTTAATTTTCAATAAGAATACAACTTTGACTTGATTGAGAAAATACTTGTGAGATTAATTATCTCTTTGTTCTTTGAGAACACCTAAAACACAATTAGAGAATTGGTTGTTTTAGCTTGACTTATCAATAGGTTTTCCATCCCCTATTGTGGCATCTTCATTATATACCAAGGTTTCTAATCATAGGTTGGTTAGGGGTCAAGGTGACCATTAGAACTTGAACATAATTAGATCCGGGCTAATATAATACGGGTTTAGGAGCAGGTCGTCCTAGGTTCGTATCACTTTTTGATGTTAACAATGTCCCTTATGATGGAATTTGGTGTAGGTTTATGTTGTTGTACCCTAGAGCACAATCATTCAAGGTGTTAGTCAAGAATGATTGTTGTTGGTTCTTGGTTCTTGGTTCTTGATTTTGTTTTTTTTTTTGGGTTTGTTTAGGTTTTGTTTCTGGTTTTAATGGAGGTTTAGGGTTCTTGAGATGGTTGTTAGCTTTTGGGAAGAAGAAGAAACCAAAATGTAGTAGATGAGAGAAAGAGAGCCAAAAATGTTGTTTTTCAAAATCTGTTTTTGAATATTTTCTTTCTCAACGTTTTTCATTACAATTTTCATACTTTTAAATACATAAAAAAGACAATAAGGCATGCTGCCATATTGAGCAATAAATACAAAAGCATTAAAAGTAACCAACCAAGCCAAACTACCTCAACTAACTCTAATCAATGTGCTGGGTATGCAAGAAACCTTCTTTAATGGACAGTTCAGCTTGTCTAAGGCATTTGAATTTGAAAACCAGCTCCATTTGACTTTAAAATTGGAGGGAAGCCTTTTTGAATATTAAACTATGTTTTAGCCAAAAACCAGATAAAACAAAGTCCATTTACCCATTCAAAAGTAATCAAACCCGAGGCAGTTTTGCCCAGTTTTCTGGGCAACAACACTGCACAAGGGTCAGATTGGTTTGGGCTTAACTCAGCCTTCCCAGCTCCAAATTGGGCCATTCGTTTTGCTGCTTCTTCCTCTGCATATCTAGTTTATCATATCCAAAATTCAGGTCCAAATCCCAAACCTACTTCAAACGGCATCCAAGGAAGTGGACTTATGTTGCTGGAAATACAATTCCAGCAACTAGACAAAAAAGGCCTTAAGCTAGATAATGAGCTTAGGGCATTACAAAAAGGATATTGTTCTTAAACATTACAAGATAAAATAAAATGCATAAACATAAATAATTTTTGGTCTTTGATGTTGCAAAACAAAGAGTGCAAGTGTAACCGAACTACCTTGCACATTGTGGCAAGATCACCACATTTCAACACCTTAATCCTTTTAATAACACAAGAGGCAATGCTTTTGATGCTAAAAGTGTCGCTTGGTACTTTTCAATTTTAAAACAATTAAACTTCTCAAACTTTTTATTTATTTAAAAAATCATTAATTTAAAATTGAATTACAAATAAATTAAATGCATAGATTAATTAATTTTGCTTCATATTGCTAATTAATTTATTGAATATTTTTATTGCTAATTAATATATTTAAAATTTATAAATATACGAATAAAACATAAAATTAGTTAAAATACCAAAAATTAACGCAACATGCAACACTTTGGAGATTAAAACACCACCTGATGCTTTTCAATTTCAAAATAATTAAATTTCTCAAACTTTTGATTAATTTAAAAATGAAATACAAATAAATTAAATCAATAGATTAATTGTTTTGCTTTATATTGCTATTTAGTATGCTTAATATTTATATACATAGTATTAAAACATAAAATTAATTAAAATGCTAGAAGACAACACTATAGGCGATGTTTTTCGTGATTTTTGGAAGTGTCGCCGGATATTATCGAGGAACAGATGTTCTGAATCAAGTAATGAAGTGTGTTTTCCAAAAACATCATAAAAAAATGAAATGGAGATTTTTGAAACATTGGAAAAAGTGATCTATGTTTTTTTACCATTTAGACGAATAAACTATTATGATTATTTAGAACTCAATGGGCCTACCCTCTCTTTCTTTGTTTGATTCGAGGTGGCACCGTTGAGTTCTTATGCTTTCATGTCATGTCTACAACTTGGTTCATCCGATTACTAAAGGGATGAACCTAATCCAGAATATGAACACCTAATCCAGAATATGAACCATAAAAGAAAATACCGATTAAACCAATCACAAGAATACCAGTTACAGTACCTATTAGCCAAAGTGGAATCCTTCTGGTAGTATCGGCTATTTTTCCTACTTTCCTCCACATTTCATCAGGGGGTCATCCTAGAGACATAAATAGCCATAGATAATTATAAGATTATATCCTTCCGAATGAGATAAGAGAATTCCTACTACATGTTTACTATTCTCTTTTCTTCTTTTAATTGAAGAAATAATTGGAAAATAAAATAGCAAGTACAAAAGTGAGTAATAACCCCTAGTACAGATTTGTACGATTCAATTCAACATTTTGTTTGTTTGGGTTTGATTGTGTCGTAGCTCTATGATTCGGATTATAATTATCGTTAGATGAACTGCATTGGTGATATTGACCCCAAAAAAGAAATACTGAGAAGTAAATTTTGTTTTATCACATTCCATTCAATGCTAGCTAGTGCACGGACTTTAGTGTATACCTTCATTTCAATATCATTACTACGTATAAATACAATTATATATGTCTCACAATGATTTTCTTTTTTTTTGGTTAAAATGACTAATAATGAATTTGATATAGCTAATAAATTAAAAGCATATATTCATATGATCATGTGTCGGAAATCTAAATGCTGAATGCATGCATGCATGATTATATATATACACAAAAACATAAGTAAACCAATACAATATTAACTTAAATATAATATATACTAGCTAGCCAGCTTAATTATATAGTTACCCAATTTTTTTGGGACATTGGCTGTATTGTCCCATGCCACAATCCATTGAATCTGTCTTCTAGTATCATTCACGCCATCTGTTACAAACCTAGGTCAACTTGCTCCTAAACCCATATTATATTAGCCCGGATCGAAAAATTAAGTTCAAGTTCTTATGGTCACCTCAACCCTAATCAACCTGTGACTAGAAACCTCGGTATATGACGAAGACACCATAATAGGTGATGGATATCCAACTAATAAGTCAAAACTAAAACACTCACTCTCTAATGGTGTCTTAGGTGTTCAAAGAGAACAAAGAGAATTCTTTCTCATAAGTATTTTCTGTAAAATAATAAAGGTGTATTCTCATTGAAAAAAGAGCCCTTAAATAGGCTAAATTCACAAAACAATAAACCCTAACTTGCTAGGTAAAATCCAGCCCAAAGGAATTAGGAAACAAATGTGGCCGAATTTTTCATGCTTTCCTAAACAAATTTGGATTAATTGATTCCCTTATTTTGAATTAGGAGTTAATTAATTTACAATTGAAATAATAAAATAATAACTTTCCTAAGTTAATTTTTCCAGTAGAAAAATTAAATGAAACCAAATTGAAAAGCTAGTTTCCTAAAACAAAAAGTCAAACTCAAATTAGGATATTAGTTGACTAGTTTGACAACCAAGCTATCTTTGATCAATTTTCAGCTTGCAAAGGCTCCAAATCACCTCCCAAATGTTATGTAGGATGCCAAATAGGATTAATAATGATTTCCATACATTGCCCTTGATTGGAACAGAGACAAAATGCCAAATCAACAAAATACAGCAAAGCTAGCGGCAAACACAGCAAAATTGACCAACAATTCCTTCCATGCATAAATGGACTTCTTGGATGCTTTTGCTTCTGCCTTGACTTGATTCCATGACTTCTTAGTCATATCAAGTTAATTCAAGAAGTGTTGAAAAGGACTATCCCCGCGCAGCATAGGCTTGGACTTTCTTTGCTTGGGAAACCTCTCCTTTCTTAAATGCAACCAAACCCAATCTCTAGGTTCAAAGACAACTTTAATCCGGCCTTGGCTAGCATTCCTTACATATTGCTCGGTCCTCCTCTCAATATTTGCCTTTTTCTTTTCATAAATCTGCTACACAAAATCAGTTTTTTCCTTGCCCTCTAGATTATCATGTTCACTTAGAGGTAAAGGTGTTAAATCTAATGGAATCAAAGGATCAAAACCATGAACAATCTCAAATGGCGTATATTTAGTAGCTGAATGCAAAGATCTATTATAACCAAATTCAACATGTGGCAAACATTCTTCTCATGTTCTTAAATTTTTACTAATAAAAGCCCTTAACAATGCAAACAAAGTCTTATTTGCTACTTCAGTTTGTGGACGACAAGTAGTTGAAAATAAAAATTTAGTTCCTAACTTAGCCCACAAAATTTTCCAAAAATAACTTAAGGACTTAGCATCCCTATTCGAAACAATAGTTCTAGGCATACCATGCAACCTCACAAGTTCGTTAAAGAATAAGTTAGCAGCATTATATGCATCACTAATTTTATAACATGCAATAAAATGTGCCATTTTAGAAAATCTATCCACTACAACAAAAATTGAATCCTTACGTGGGATCGCTTCTCCAAACACTTGGATTGGTCCTCCCGCTGCTTGAAACACCTCCAAACCATGAGCTTGTACCCCTCCTTTTGATTTGATTTTCAATATTGATAGCCACATGAAGCATTTCCTCCAATTCTACATATTGTTGAAACTCCACTTGGTTGGCTATCTCGCGATTCAAACCACCCAAAAACCTTGCCATGGTTGTCTTATGATCCTTATTCATGCTCAATCTCATCATGAGCATCTCCACCTCCTTGTAATAATCCTCTATGGTCCTACTACCTTGTGATAATGATTGGAGTCTTTGATGCAGCAACCTATGATATTGGATCGGTACAAATCTCTTCCTCATGGCTCCTTTCATTTGTCGCCAAGTAGTAATCAATTTATCACCAACTCTCCTTCAGGTACTTTGCTCGTTTATCCACCATTGTAGTGCATAATGTCTAAACTCCAAAGCTGCCAATTTAACCTTCTTAGCCTCCGAATAGTTATGACAATAGAATATCATCTCCATCCGCTCCTCCCACTGTAAGTAAGCCTCTGGATCACTCTTTCCCATGAATGGTAGTATGCTAACCTTAATGTTTCCAAGGTTATCATCTTCTTCTCTAGCTCGTGTCTCATGGGTTGGCCTTCCTTGGAGTGCAAAAATATCATCCAAGTTTTCCTCTAGATTGTCTCCAAAATTATCTTCCTTAAATCCTACTCTAGGCCGACCATGACCTCCTCGTCCTTGACCTCAACCTCAATGTAATTCCACCTTTGGATTTGATCCACCTTGTGATGTTTCTAACCTATCCATCCTTTGAACTAGTTGATCAAAATGAGCATTCATCCTTTGAAGTTGTTCCAAGACTACCATCATGTCGGTAGGATTTATGCAATATGCTTTCAAACTCCTCTTTTTTTTTCTTTTTCTTTATTTTGAATATATGAATGCAACTAATTAAGATTAAAATAGCAAATAAAAATCAACAATAAACCAAATCAATAAGAACAATGATGAAAAACAACTAACAAACTAGGAAGCAAATACGGTAAAACAAGGAAACCTAATTTGGCTCGAATATTTTTTTTTTTTAATGCAAAACATGTACAAACTAAGAAAAATCTTAACCTAATGCAAAAATCACAGATTAACATAAAAAAAAAATAAAAAAAATAAGATAGATCAATCCTGAACAAAATTCGACTCATATACCAAATGTTACGAACCTAGGTCGACATGCTCCAGATCGAAAAATTAAGTTCAAGTTCTTATGGTCGCCTCAATCCCTAATTAACCTATGACTAGAAACCTTGGTATATGATGAAGATGCCAAAATAGGTGATAGATGTTCTATTGATAAGTAAAAACTAAAACACTCACTCTCTAATGGTGTTTTAGGTGTTGAAAGAAAACAAAGAGAATTCTTTCTCACCAGTATTTTATATTAAATATTTAAGGTGCATTCTCATTGAAAAATCATCACTTAAATAGCCTAAAGTTACAAAATAATAAACCCTAACTTGCTAGGTAAAATTCGGCCCCAAAGAAATTAGGAAACAAAGGTGGCCGAATTTTTAATGCTTTCCTAAACTAATTTGGATTAATTCATTCCCTTATTTTGAATTAGAAATTAATTAATTTACAATTGAAATAATAAAAAAATAACTTTCTTGAGTTAATTTTTCCAGCAAAATAATTAAATAAAACCAAAATAAAAGCTAGTTTCCTAAAACAAAAAGTCAAACTCAAATTAGGAAACTAGTTGACTATTTTGACAACTAAGCTATCTTTAACCAACTTTCAGCTTGTAAAGGCTCCAAATCACCTCCCATATGCCATGGATGATGCCAAATAGGATTAATAATGATTCTCATATGTTGCCCTTGATTGGAGCAAAGAGAAAATGCCAAATCAAAAAAAAAAAAACAAAGCCAACAGCAAATACAGCAAAACATGCCAACAATTCCTTCCATGCACAAATGGCCTTCTTGGATGCTTTTGCTTCTGCCTGGACTTGATTCCATGACCTCTTAGTTATATCAAGTGAATTCAAGAAGTGCTGAACCTATTCCGTGCTGCCCGGAGTCCATAAATGCAGTAAAACAACTACTCGGGTCCAACTCGGCCTCCACCATTGGATGCATAAAACAAGTCTTGTATCTTCGGATATGGATAAACCCTTTTGTGAATTGATAACTCCCTATATGAATCCAGCCAGGTTGTCTTTAAATCTCTTAGCTTGTGCTCTGGTGATTGGCCCGGTCTTCATCTGTATTGGATTGGTACCCAGCAGGTAGTCGCTTGTATGGGCACAGATGGATTCTCATCACAATCACAGACGAAGCCCCCTGATGAGTGAGCAAGTGATTCATCAGTGCTAAGATGAAGAAATGAATGCCGCTCTCCAATGCCAACATTTGGTGGGTATGGAACATTTCCAGTGCCACCGGACCAATCATAGTGTTGGCCCTTATACTTGATAATCTGTCTAGTGCCATTGAAAATTTGGCCAGGCGTGGACAGACCACCAGTGACCATGCCTTGGATCTGCTAGCTTAGTTACTATATTCTTACGTACGTACCAATGAAAATAGCTCAATTGTTCATTGCCTGTCAAAACTACATATCTATATATACATATCTACATATACATATATATATATATATGCATATATAGGAATTTTGTGCTAGTGTCACGCATCGCACATGAGTTAGGCACGTGACATATAGCTATAAATAAGTAGAAGCACAAGTAATTGGGCATTAATTACTGTATCAATATCTTACACACACACACACACACACACACAAACACACATATATATTTTTGTATATGCTTACAAATAAAAAAGTCTGGATCCGCCCTATAGCTAGGTTAGGTAATTAATTCATTTAGTCAAAATTTCCACACCTTCCATACATCATAGTTTAAATTTACAATACAAAAAATTTTCCATTATTTTGAATAGGTTATTATGTTTATTACATGGATTTTTAATACAGTTTTGTTGAATTTATAATATATGGGTTTTTTTTTTTAAGGTTACGATCAAATGTTGTATTTTACAATTTTTTATGAAAAAAAAAATCTTGGCCTACAAGGCTCCACTCCTGGTTACATACATAAGAAGAAATGGCTCTTTAAATATTTACAGACCAAAGGATAATACAATTTAACAATATTTCTTTTGCAAGACCATAGTATGATGCTAAGATTAATTAAATTGAAAAATTATGTTAAAATTAGTGCCAGAGAAGCAGTGCAGTGCATGCATGTGAGGTATTGTGAGTAGTGCCCAAGAAAATATGTTAAAATTATGGTGTGCCAGAGAAGTAGTGGAGTGCATGCATGTGAGGTGTGGTGATTAGTGCCCAAGAAAATATATCAGAATTTTTCTTCCATCTCACACTGTGTCCCTTTTAATTTTCATAGTAATTTTTCCTTCATGCTCATTTTCCAAATTTATAATTTTTAAATTATAAACCTAAATAATTTATCAATTGCATCAATTTTATTTAACAATTTCTACTATTTTACGATATAACATAAACCATGGTTAAGTTATTCAACCTGTCACTGAAACTAATTTTTTATTTGGTGACAATAGTTTTGTAACTAAAAATAATATATCAACTAGCAATATTATTTGATAAAAATTGTTTTTATTAGATCTTACTAATTAATTATAATATCATTAATTGTCATTTAAAAATATAAAATGACACTTCTAAAATACAATTAAAATAAAAGTATAATACTTTACTAAACATTTATCTTGTACTACAAAATTCATTAAACACCAACTAAATATAATGTTTACCAAACACAATAAGATTACATCAAAAGGAAAATATAAACAAAAACAATTTGTAATTCTAGGGGGGGAAAAATATATATATATATATATATATACAAGATGGTTGCCTATACTCGCTAAATCTTTACAATCTCCATCTTCTACTGCAGTTCATCAATATATTCTCCAAGGATCCTATATTATAAACAAAACAGAAAAAAAAAAAAAAGAATCATTTAGTAGAAATCTAATTTAATTAGAAAGATTTGACACTAATTGTATTCAAGGCAGGTGCTACCATGACCTGAAATGCGAGCTAAGGACCAAAAGAGTGGACAAAAATCTGCCAAACTCATGCATGTTTACAGGGGTAAAGCCAAAAGAGGTAACCACCCAAAATTAATACCAGCAGCACCAAAATGAAGAGTTGAATTTTACACAAAATGGCATGCTAGTGTGACACCACACCAAATCAAAGTGACACAGTGTAATATCAGACTCCTATATAAAAAGCTTCTAGATACACCCAAGCAAAACAATTAATGAAATAATCAACTTGAGATTTGATATTCACTCATATTAACTGCAGCTACACATATAATAGAGTTTTGCTCATGAACCATTTCTCTTGACAAGTTGCTACCTACTATAGCATCGTAACCTTCATATCCTGTATGTTATTATCACTTAATTAAAAACTCTCAAAATTGCTTATAATATATATTAACTTTAAAAACTCTTAATCTTGTTTACAGTGGTATAATCTTAGAAAAAATCTCTGCTTAAAGCAAGAAGCTTCTGGACCATACTAATAGTTGAGCACTGCAAAGGCTTTACTGATGGTCCACAAACCTTGGTAAGAAAACATTCATGGATTTAGATGGAAAATAATAGTCCCAACTCACAACTCATAAATCCTATTACATATCCTCCAATTACCTAGAAACTGTGGATCACTTCAAACCAAAGTATGTCATTTATGCTATATCTCCACATAAAAACTGCAGTAAGAATCAAGGACCCAGTGTGTTTAGCCAAGACAAGAAAATTGCATGCTTATAACTTTCAATCGTTAATAATTCAACTCATTGGGGTCAAAAAATGGATAACAAGCTAGCTAGCTCTTTTCTATCTCTCAGTTCACCATGGTCAATTACATCTTAAACTAACAACATATATATATAGTCATGGTAAAGAAACGAATTGAGCTTGCAGAAAACCAATAACAAAAGCATACAATATCATGCATCGAATACTATCATATATAATTGGTAGTATCCTAGAATGAAACTTCCATTCTAATTCCAACGAGTAAATTTCAAGCCAATTTGAGCTTTTATTCTAGCTCAAGAAGTCCAATAGCGGTGGAAATGGTCAGCCCTAAGATCTGATAACTTTCGGCGATCTGAATGAAATAGTGATCGCTCGAGTTCAGTTCTTCCCCTGCACATCGGGTCACCATGGTTTGATCATTGGTAGATTGGGCTTGGTGGCTGAGGTGGCAATGTGGTGGATCAGTGTCAAGATTAGAGCGATTTTCCAATGGAAGCAGCTTGTGTGGGTTTTGTAAAACATTGGGGCTGCTGGCTGGAGAAGAAAAAAGCTTCATCAAGGGCATTGTCCTCTTTTCTTTTTATATGTATATATAAATTAGTTACAAAAAATATTTGTCACCATTGTCATCAAAAAAATTAAGAAAAATTTCCCTCCAAAAAGCAATTAGTTACAAATATAGGTGACAAATTAAGAATTTATCACTAATTAAATGACCTAATCATTAAATGTAATAACAACAATTTTGGCCACCAATTGCGTATATAAACTGACAAGTTTTCATTTGTCATAGTAGTATCTAAAGTTATCTGTTCAATATCTTTGTCAACGTTATCTATTTGGTAGGATTAGTAACAAATGTAAAATATTTGTCACCATTGATATCAAATAAATAAATAAAAAATCTGCCTTCAAAGGGAAATTAGTTACAAATATAGGTGACAAAATAAAACTTTATCACTAATTAAATGATCCAATCATTAAATGTGACAAAGAAAATTTTTGTCACCAATCACCTATATAAACTGACAACTTTTTATTTGTCACAGTAGTGTCTAAAGTTATCTGTTACATCGAATATCTTAGAATTAGTTACAAACATAAAATTTTGTCGCTATTAGCATCAAATAAATTCAAAAAAGAAAAATTATTTTTAAATTATGTTAAGATTAGTGTTAGAGGAGCTGTGGCTTGCATGCATGTGAGGTGTCGTGAGTAGCATCCAAGAAAATATGTTATGGAGTTCTAGAAGAGCATTGGAGTGCATACATATGAGGTGTGGTGAGTAGTGTCCAAGAAAATATTTTATAATTTTCTCCCATCTCACACTGTGTTCCTTCTAACTATTTATAATATTTCTCTTTCATTCTCATATTTCAAATTTATGATTTTTAAATTATAAATATAAAAGATTTATCGAATCAATTTTGTTTAACATTTTATACTATTTTAAATAAAAATATATATAAATATATATATATATATATTATGAATAAAATTATATTAAAATAATATTTATTTTATTTAATGAAATATCAATTACATACATACCGTGGTTCAAGAACTAAAAATTATGCATCTCTATTATTGAACAAAAAAAAAAATAATAATAATAATCTATACATCCTTGTTAACAAAGAAAAAACGTACAAAAGATATATTTTCTTTTTTGATTTTTTTTTCATATCTAAAATTAGATACATTACTTTTTCAATTGCCGATTGCATGATTAACTAATTTAATTACTCTATATAAGTTTTCGAGATAGTTGCATTGACAAATTAGCTAATAAAATATTATACTAAGATTAATTAAATTGAAAAATTTTTGTTTGCTATAGAGGACTGCAAACTCTTTAGTACTTCTTGTATGTTTACCATGAGCAACTTAGTTTTCAATTGGTATGTGACGTCACAGTGCATGACATCAACAACATGGAAAAAAAATTAATACACATGGCATTAAATTATAGAGTGCCAGATGAGCAGTGGAGTGCATGCATGTGAGGTGTCCAAGAAATTATGTTGAAATTTTCTTCGGTCTTACATTGTGTTTCTTTTAACAATTTAAAATAATATTTCTTCTTAGTTCACTATTTTAAATTTAGAACTTCTAAGTTATAGATGTAAGTAGTTTATTAACTAATTCAATCTCATATAATATTTTATATTATTTTTAAATAAAAAATATATATATTGTGAATAAAAATATACTAAAATAATAAATCTCTTACTAAAATATCAATTATGTACATATGTACTACGATTCAGCAACTATGAATTCTTTGTTATTCAACAAAAATAAAATTAAAATAAAAATAATCTATAAAAAAATAAAATGATAAGTTATTTATAAAATTGAAAAGAAATATTGGAAAATTATTTTAAATAATTTATTATATTTATTACATGTATTTTTTATATGGTTTTGTTAAATTTAAATTATAGGGCTTTTATTTTGATTTTTCATTATGATCAAATGTTGTATATTACAATTTTTTATTGTAAATGTTTTTTTTTAAAAAAAAAAATCTTTGCCCACAAGGTTCCGCCCCTAGTAACATACGTAAGAAAAATTGGTTCTCTAAATATTCGCAAACCAAAGGATAACACAATTTAATAATATTTCATTTGAAAGACCATAAAACTAATAGCATATGTTCATATCATCATGTGACCATAAATCTAAATGCTAATTGCATGCATGCATGATTATATATATATATATATAGACAAATAGATAGAGAAGTAAATCAATACAATATTAACTTAAATATAATATATACTAGCTAGCTAGCTTAATTATATAGTTATTCGATTTTTTGGGACATTGACTGTATTGTCGCATGCCACAATCCATTGAATCGGTCTTATATTATCATTCACGCCATCATAGACGAAGCTCCCTGATGAATGAGCAAATGATTAATCAATGCTGAGATGAGGAAACGAACGCTGCTTTGCAGTGCTAACATTTGGTGGGTATGGAACATCTTCAGTGCCATCGGAGCAATCATGGTGCTGCCCATTATACATTATAAGTTTTCTAGTGCCATTGAAAATTTGGCCAGATGTGAACAGACCACGAGTGGCCATGTCTTGGATGTGCTAGCTTAGTTACCATATTTTTAAGTACGTACCAAGAAAGTAGCTTAATGTGTATGCTCACAAATAAAAATTTCCGTGAAAATTTCCACACCTACCATACATCATAGTTTAAAATATTGAAATTTTTCTTGAAATTTCCGTGAAATTTCCATTTTTTAAGAACATTGAAAGAAAATTTAGCTTCCAAGTAAAAACAGATATAATTTTCACAATATCCACCGAAATTTATGATATTTCTTCATAATTTTTATAGGAACTTTTATTATAATAATCATATCAAATCTTTCATAATTTGGCAAAAATCCATAATTTCCAAGGATATTTTGAAAATTTCCTTGAAATTTTCATAAATTTCCATAGAAATTTTGAAAATATCTATGATTTTTCATTAATTTTTTTTTCAAAATTTTTTTATAAATATTATTGATAGTTAGTAAAACTTTTTGCAACATTAATATTATTGATAGTTCTTTTTTAACTTTTAATTGTCTTCTAATAATTAGGCAAATAAAAATAAAAAAAATTCAAATTTGACAAACAATATCCAAAAATTACATTAGACAATTCTACCTATCATATGCTTAAGGAAAATTAGTATAACAAGTTACAAGTTTTCCTATTTATTATTATTATTTTTACAATAATAAATTTAATATTTGTATAAATATTACATAGTAGATAAATATTACAAAGTAGATAAAATTATAACATAGACAAAAATTCAAAGATATGCAGGAAATATGTTTTCTGTAAATCAAGATTCAAAATTTTGATATTGATGGTATTTGATACATACAAACTTACCTCTCAAATATTCATATCGATGTTATATTAGTAACTACATGCAAAATTATTAAGAAGGTACATCTTTTAATTATTATTTAATACGTTTTACATTTTAAAATGAGAATAAAAAGATAGAAATAATTCTCTACCACTCAGGAGTTATTATAGTATTGAATTGACATATATAAAATATAATGTAATTGTAGTAATTGTAAATAATTTTATTAAATATGCACTTTTGTATTTTTTTTATTAATAATAGTATATTTTTAACTATTAACTCTTATTATTAATTAATTGATTAAAAGCAATATAATATCCACTCAATAGTTTTACAATTTTAATAGTTAATTTGATAATTAATTAATTAAATAAGCGAAATTTAAATTTCCGTCAATTTTCATAATTCTTTTATGAATTTTTCTTGATATTTAATAATTTTTATAGATATTTCTATATTTTGAGCCCCCGATATTTTTATCATTACTAAAGTTTTAACATTGCCATACAATGGTACACACATGATCTAGATGTAGATCAATATATATTTTGCATTTTAATGCCTTAAATTATTTACATACATAAGCTAGCAAAATAATTAATTTATTCATTTAATTTATTTGTGTTTTAATTTTAAATTAATGATTTTTTAAATTAAAATAAAGTTTGAGAAGTTTGATTACTTTAAAATTGAAAAGCATTAAGTGACGCTTTTAACATCAAATACATCACCTATTGTCTTAATTTTTGAAATTTTATTTAATTTTATGTTTTATTTATATGCATATAAATATTAAATAAATTAATTAGCAATAAGAAGTAAAATAATTAATCTATGCATTTAATTTATTTGTGTTTAAATTTTAAATTAATGATTTTTTAAATTATTATAAAGGTTTATAAATTTAACTGTTTCAAAAGCATAGCCCATCCTATTAAGTTTTAGTATTTTAATTAATTTCATGTTTTAGTATTATGTATATAAAGATTAAGCATATTAAATAGCAATCTGAAGCAAAGAAATTAATCAATCCATTTAATTTATTTTTGATATAATTTTAAATTAATTCTTTTTTAAAATAAAAAATTTTGACAAAATTAATTATTTTATAATTTAAAAGGATTAGGCGACACATTTAACGTTAAAAGCGTTTCCTACTGTCTTAATTTTTGAAATTTTAATTAATTATAACTTATTCATATGTATATAAATGTTAAATACATTATATAGCAATATGAAGTAAAACAATTAATCTATTCGTGTAATTTATTTGTTTTCTAATTTTAAATAAAATATTTTTTTAATTAATAAGAGCTTGACAAAATTAAATATTTTATAATTTATAAGTATTTAAAATGTAAATTTGCAAATAATAAGCATTTAAAAAAATTCATTTTTTGTATCAATTTCAAATGTACAAAAAAACAAAAAATAAATAAGAAACATTTTTTAAAGAAAAAATTTAGAACGTGTATTAAACATATTGCAGAAATGAAAAAAAAAAAAAAACAAGAATTTTTGAAAAACTAAATATCTTCAATTGTAAAAAAAAAATGTGTATAAAAGAGATTTTTTATTTTAGTCTTTTATTCTTTTTAGTATTTTCTATTTTTATTTTTTTAATATATTAACTATTATTATCTAATGGTTACATTTTTATCATTTTATATTAAAAATAAATAATTTTAATGTATATTTAGTAACTGTATTTTTTAATTTATAATAAATATTATATGTATATATCAATTTTATAAACTCCCCACTCACATATTCTTCTACTAACTTTTTCTCCATATTTTTGAATAAATTAAATGATTTATACATGTACATACTATTTATGTTTTTTTTGTCCTTCCGTATTTTTCCAACCATGAGAAAAAGTTGAAGAAGCTTTTAGAAAAGGTAAACAAAATATAAGACAATAAGAAATGGAAATATTTTCATTGTTACTTAACGTCTTTGATCAATGCTCATACAAACACCAGCTGGTGCTATTTGTAGAGCTTACAAAAGATAAAATATAGTAATAGGAATAATTAATGTAGAATATGCAAAAGGAATGTCAAAATTCTCACTTGCACACAAGGTTCAAAAAATCGATATCGATGGAAATATCGAGAGTTCAAAATACGGAAATTTCCATGGAAATATCGGAAAATATCGAATATCGATAAAAAATTATAAAAAATAATGGAAATTTGTTTTAAAAAATGGAAATTTTTATTGAAACTTTAGAATTAGCTTATTTAATTCATTGATTATCAACTTGATTATAAAACTTGTTAAAATATTGAATGGATGTTATATTCTTCTTAGTGATCTAATTTATAATAAGCATTAATGACCATATATGAATTATTATTAATAAAAATATATCAAAAAGTACATATATGATAAAATTATTTATTAACTAAAATATATAAAACGATTATTACAATTACATTGTAGTTCATAAATATCATCTTAATACCACATAGAACTTCTGGGTGGTTGAAAATCATCGGTTCCTTCCTCATTTTAATTTTAAGATGCGAAATGTGAGAAGTAGTTATGAAAAGATGTAGCTCCCTGATAAGAGCATATAATTATTAATATGCAACTCTATGGATCTTGTAGTATTGATTGACTATGTGCATAACTACTACTCTCTAATGGTTGAATTTGAGATGGTACCCATAAGTTTCTATTTGATGACATTTCATACATATCCATTGAATAAGGATTATGAAAATGACTTCCAACCCTCATAGATCCAAAATTTATAGAAATTGAATCTTCTTCTTATTGTGATATCTCCATTATAGATCTTTCTTTATGTATATAGTCTTTTACAATAGCACCGAATCCTTGACCTGCATCTCTACTCCCATGATCTTCATCTTGTGTTGCATGTGTGTAATATTGTTCACCAGTAAATGGGCTTAATCCAACTTCTTGACTTGGTGATTCCCTTTGGCCACTGCCTCTTATAACTTCTAATTTAGATAATTTATTGAAGTTATCTTCATCACCACTGGAGCTAGAATGACTACTAAGAGTCTTAAATTGTGAATGTGTACCACCTGATGGAGGTTAAGCACTAGTAGTTCTAGTTGGCTCTCTCATAAGCCTTTGAAACGACTCACCACTACTAGAATTTACTTCTCTAGCAATCACTTTTTGAACATTTATTCCCTCTTTTTCAGCTTGTTGAATAATCTTTGAATCAGGATTCCCTTTATGATCATCTAAATGAACATCTCTAATCCATTGGTACATTTGATTGCCCTCTTCATCATCATCTTCCATTATAGTTTCAAATATTAAGTTTTCCAAGGTTCAAAAATATAATCCACAATCTTTGTATTTTTGCTTTATCGATATTCAATAAATAAATAGAACTTATTAATGTTATTCAATTCAATTCATTCTATTTTACTTGTATTACTAAATCTCTAAAAAGCAATTAAAGGGTAAAAAAATTATCAATGAAGTTAATTTGATAAAAAGTTTTACTAAATATCAATAATATTTATGATTTTTTTAAAAAAAATAAAAAAAATATCGGATATTTTTGAAATTTTAGTGGAAATTTGATGAAAATTTCAGAAATTTCTATGGAAATTATAGATTTTTTTAACCAACTCGTTAAGGATTTGATGTAGATATTTTATAGAAATTTCCATGGAAATTTTGTCGAAATTTCAGAAATTTCAATGGATATTATGGAAATTCTATCCATTTCCATGTCGAACTTAAATTTTATTTCAACCCCTTAAAAAAATGGAAATATCGAAGAAATATCGAGGAAATATCGGATATTTTAAACCTTGCATGCATATAACCACAGTAGTTATCGCTGGATTTCTTGCCTCAGTATGACTAATATATAGATGTATATTGGATATGGGTAAAATGCATTTTGATATTCTAAAGTTTAAGAGTGGTGTAATTTTAACTCTAAACTTTTGATTTAGGTAATTTAAACTCTGAATTTTTAAAACCATTACAAAAATACATTAATTATTTTTCCATTTATATTTATGATTTTTTATTTGAAAAATTGTGTCCTTAATTAAATGAAAATACCCACAATCATAATTAAATATTTTTGAACCTAAAATTAGACCAAAATAAAAAATTAAAAAAATTAAAATATTTGGTCCAATAAAAAAAATTTTACCCGAGCAAAAATTAAAAATATTTTTTATGCCCAAACAAAAAAAGAAAAGAAAAAGAAAATTAGACCAGAGCAAGAAAAGAAAATCTGACCAAATTTTTTAAAATAAAAATAATTAAATTTTTTTTTAAATTAGACTAAAAAAATAAAGTTTTCTCATTTTCCTCTTTTCCATCTTTTTATTCTAAAATTCTTTGTGGTACCCTTAAATAAATATTAAAAAAAGAAAAAAAGAAAAACAGAATATGAAAAAAAAGGACCAAATTTTAAAAAATAAAAAGTTTTTTTTTTTTGAAATTAGACCAAAAAATAATGTTTTTTTTTCATTTTCCTCTCTTTCATCTTCTTATTCTAAAATTCTTTATAGTATCAAAGTGCAATTTACCTTTAAATAAATATGAAATTTAAAAGAGGGATGAAAATTCTAGATAAATATAATTTTATTAATATTTAGGGAATTTTTATCAAGGTCAAAGTTATCGGATCAAGCCTATTAGTTATCTAGAAGCTTATGTTGGTGCCTATACAAAAGGGGTCCAAGCTTTATTTTTGACACACCTAAAAATTTCCACAAATATCATCGCTTCTTTCTCTCAATTTTAGTTCTTCAAGTTCATAGTTTTATTTTATTTATTTTTTCATTTGATCTATTTATTTCATAGACAAGTTTCTTTTCGGTGTTTCTATTTTGTCATTAAGATTTTATTTTTATTAAAGCCATTTTATTCTTTTGAAGCATTATAACCCATTTTAGAATTCTCTTTTGTTGTTTGCTTCTGATATAATTGTAACACCTTGCCTCCATAGGCGAATCTGTCACTCTCTATTGATACTGTTCAAAATTAGCCACCACACTAGGCATAAGGTTTTTTGTTCAGAGTTTCCAGGAGGTCATCATCCTTGGATTACTCTCGCATAAGCAAGCTTAACTTCAGAACTCTTTCGAACCCTGAAGCCAACAACTTTGAAAAGTTGATGTTTATGTTTTGAGAGTGACTATTATTATATTTGAATCATCTTCTGTTCCACACCAGATAGCCTACTAATGCCCCACACCTGCCCACACTGATCATCACAATCCACCTCCCTTAGGGCCCAATGACCTCATTGGTACACTTCCAATTTGGATACGAGTTTTGATGCCATTCGTACTTATGTTAAACATTCGATTTGAGTACAGGCTTTGATACCATTTGTAGCATCCTGTCTTCACTGATAGACCTGTCACTCTCTACCAATATTGTTGGCAATTTAGCCATCGCATTTGGTATGAAATTTTTTGTTCATAGCTTCCGAAAAGGTCACCCATCCTTGAACTACTCTCGCCATAGCATGCTTAACTTCAGAGTTCTTTTGAATCTTGAAGCCAACCGCTTTGAAAAGGTCTCAACATTGTGATAGTAATCATACTTACATTTGAACCATCACCTGTTCCATACCTAGGTGATGTGAGATTAGATACTAGCTAGCCTACCAGCCCCATACTCAATCACGTTGGTCGTTACACAATTGCCTGATTATTTTATTATTCATTTTATTTTCCTTCAGTTTAGTATTTTATTTGAAGGTGGCATGCCCTGTACATCACAAAGATTGCTTAATATTATCAATGTCAAGACCCAACCAAGAAACCTTTTAGGACTCCCAAGTTGCCATATCTAGGGAATGTTCTACTAGATATTCAATGGCACATGCTGGTAGAATCTCCGTGATGTGATTCCGCTCGAGCTCGCTCAACCGATAACCCGCTGGGTGCTAACCCGACACAAATGAAGACTAGGCCAATCACAAAAGCTCAAATTAAGAGATTTAAGGACAACCTAGGAGCATTTATGTAGGCCAATCACAAGAGCTCAAATTAAGAGATTTAAGGACAACCTAGGAGCATTTGTACAGGGGGTAATCAATCTCAACAGAGCTTGTCCATACTTGAAGATACAAACCCTATTCTAAGCATCCAAGTGGTAGAAGCCGATACGGACCCGGGTAGCAGTTTTGGTGCAAATATGGACAACGGGCAGCATGAAATGGTTCCAACTCTTTATGGATTCAATACATATGTCTAAGGGGATATGGAATCAAGTCAAGCCAGCTTCAAAGGCATTCAAAAAGGGGTTGTACGGACAGCTTCAAATTTGGCCTGTTTTTACTGTATTTTGTGCTGACTTTATTGTATTTTGTTGAGTTGGCTTTTCCTTCCTCTTCCAAGCATGGGCAACGTTTGGGAATTCATATTCAGCTTATTTGGCATCCTACAAAGCATATTGAAGTTGAGTTGGAGCTCAAATTGGTCGAAGAATGGTCAAAGTCAACTTAGTCAAAAAGTCAGTGTTTTAGTTTCCTAATTTGATTCTACTTTTTGTTTTAGGATATTACCATTACTTTTTGGTTTTTTATTTATTTATTTTTGGGAACAATAAGTTTACAAAAGTTATTATTTTATTATTTTCATTGCAAATTAATTAATTCCTAATTCAAAATAAAGGAATTAATTAATCCAAATTAGATTAGGAAAGGAGTGAGAATTTCGGCCACCATAGGAAACTACTTTGTATGGCCGGTTTTCCCTTTGTTTTTAGGGTTTTATTTCATGGCTTTGTAGCCTATTTAAAGGCTTATTTTTCAATAAGAATACAACTTTGATTTGATTAAGAAAATACTTGTGAGATTAATTATCTCTTTGTTCTTTGAGAACACCTAAAACACCATTAGAGAATTGGTTATTTTGGTTTGACTTATCAATAGGTTTTCCATCCCCTATTGTGGCGTCTACATTATACCAAGGTTTCTAACCACAGGTTGGTTAGGGGTTGAGGTCCATTCCATTAGAACTTGAACTTAATTGAGATCCGGACTAATATAATACGGGTTTAGGAGCAGGTCGTCCTAGGTTCATATCATTTGGTATCAAAGCTAAATTTTTGTTCAGGTTTGATCTATCTTTATTTGCTTTATTTGTTTTTGTTTTATTCTGAAATTTTAGCATTAGGTTAAGGTTGCATCCATCCCATACATGTTCAGCATCATTAAAAAAAAATAAAATTCATTCCTAGTTGAATTAGGTTTCCTAGTTTTATCGTATTTTTGTTTCTTAGTTTGTTGGTTGTTTTTCATCATTGTTCTTGTTAATTTTGGTTTTTGTTGATTTTTCTTTGATTTTTTTTAGTCTTAAATATTTGCATTCATATATTTAAAAAAAAAAAAATAGAGAGAAGGGTTTGCGGCAACATATAAAAAAAAAAAAAAAAACTGTACTTTTATTTTTGATTGGGAGGTCACGGGTTTGGTGTTTGTTTTGGAGTTGGAATTGCAATTTTGGTAATTATTCTTGCTACTGCATTTTTTTATGTTCTGTGAGTGAAAAAAAAATAAATAAATAAATAAGAGGTAAAGCCGAATAAAAAAAAAAGAAAAAAGAAAAGAAAAATATTTCGGTTTGTTGGAGTTTGATTTGTTTGCTGGAAATTTGTTGGAGCTGCTGGTTTTTTTTTGTTATTTATTCAATATTTGAGTTGCTGGGAATTTATTTTTGCTGCTGGATATTTGGATTTTGGGTGCTTAAATTATTTGGATTAAAATTAGTTAAAGGATTTGATACAAAATCTTGAATTACAAAGAACAACAACCAACAACTTTTCTATATTTTTGTTCTCTTTGATTCTTGTTCGTATTTGAATTTCTTTTTCTAGAATTTTATTCTTGAACTCATAATATATTACCATCTGGTCCAGTTCTTCAAAATTCCAAAGTTTTCTCATTAATTTGCTTTATTTTGTCTAGAAAAACCAAAAATAGGTATTTTTATTCCGTTCGGTATTTATTTATTTTTGCTTACTATTTTGTTGATAAGTTTAATTAAAACATACTAGTGATCTAATTGCTGTTGTGTGGGTGTTTTAATTAGAACTCTGAGATAATTCATTGAGTGGAAAAAGGCGAGAAAGTGTGAGCTTAAAAGAGGGTAAAAGCCGAAACTAGTGTGAAAACACGAGTGTCGAGACCTTGATTGAGTCAAACACGTGAGGGAGTGAATATTGTGAGGATTTATTTTATTTTTACAGTATTTTACTAACATGGCAGATTCTAGAATAAGAAGAGGAGACACACCACTGAGAATTAATGAAGAGGAGTCCATAGGATTTCATGGTGATCCACGAGCTACCGGGAGTGGTGAGCAAATGGACATGAGGGCTATATTGGAGCAATTACAGCGAATAAATGCCCAATTTTACCATTTAAATCAAAATATGGACAGGTTAGAAACATCCCAAGGAGTGTCCAATATAAGGTTAGATGCTCATGGAGGTCGAGGTCGAGGTCGAGGAGGTCGAGGTCGAGGTCGAGGAGGCCGAGGGCGATTTAGAGAGGAATTCGGGGAAAGTAACTATGGAGATGACTTGGATGAGGGGTTTGATGAAATTTTTGAACCTCAAGAAAGGCTAATCCATGGGAGACCAGCAAGGAATGAATATGATGATCTTGGCAAAATCAAGGTAAACATCCCACCATTCATGGGTAAAAGTGATCCGGAAGCATATTTGGAATGGGAAGAGAGAGTGGAGATGATTTTCGATTGTCATAATTATTCGGAGGCCAAGAAGGTGAAGATGGTAGCAATGGAGTTTGGTCATTACGCACTCCAATGGTGGACCAATGAGCAAAACACCCGAAGGCGAGTTGGTGATGACTTGATCACAACATGGCGACAAATGAAAGGAGCCATGAGGAAGCGGTTCGTACCATCACATTATCATAGGTTGCTGCATCAAAGGCTTCAATCCCTATCTCAAGGAAGTATGTCCATGGAGGATTATTACAAGGAGATGGAGATGCTTATGATGAGATTAAACATGAATGAGGATAGAGAAGCAACCATGGCAAGATTTCTTGGTGGTTTGAATCGTGAGATAGCCAACCAATTTGAATTGCAACAATATGTAGAATTGGAGGAGATGTTGCATGTTGCCATTAAGCTTGAGCACCAATTCAAGAGGAGGGGAGTAGGATCACGGCTTGGAGGTGTTTCCAGCAGTGGGAGATTTAATTCAAGTGGCTGGAGAAACAACTCAACTAGTGAAATCAAACCAAAGCCGAAGGTGGGGGAAGAAAGCTCCAATCGGCCAAAGAAGGAGCATAAAACCGAATCTGTCCAGGCCCATAAAAGTGAGGTAAAATCTGATCTTAAACCTTCAAAATCCAGAGAAATAATTTGTTTTAAGTGCCAAGGAAGTCGAACCTGTAGATACATCTAATGCCGAGTTGAGCTTGCTTTCAATGAGAGTTCTTTCTGTCTACAAAGATGAAGAGCAGATACAAAGAAAAAACATCTTCCACACTCGCTGCGAAATACAAGATAAAATTTGTAGCATGATTATAGATAGTGGGAGTTGTACCAACGTGATAAGTAATCTTGTAGTTGATAAATTAGGCTTGAAAACAATTAAACATCCAGAACCCTATAGGTTACAATGGTTAAATGATAGTGGTGACATGAGGGTAAATAAGCAAGCCAAAGTTAAATTTAATATAGGTAGGTATGAGGATGTTGTCTTGTGTGACATTGTACCAATGCATGCCGGACATATTTTACTAGGTAGACCATGGCAATTTGACAAAGATACTACTCATTTCGGTCGAGAAAATAGTGTTGTTTTCAGGTTTAAAGGGAAGAACATCAAGCTGAAGCCATTGACTCCCAAGGAGGTCTACAAAGATCAACTACAAATGCAACAAAGGAGGGAGGCCGAAAGACTCAAGGAGAAAACAAGTATGGCACCAACGGCTTCACCATCCTTTCAAGAAGGTGAGATTGAGGTTTCTGATCAAGGTACGCTTTCTAAAACCGAAATTGAGTGGAAAATCCAAGAAAAAGCCGAGAGAGGGGTGAGAAAAGAGAGCAAACCCAAGAGTACCAAAAATCTGGAAATTTCAACCAATGAGAGCCAAACCGAGGGAAGAAAAAGAAAAGAAAGAAAAGAGAGGAAAAACCAGAATTTTTATTTGAGTTTTGGGGATGTTAATAAGGCTATCTTGGGTAAGAAACCATTGCTGGTTATGAATTATAAAGATGCTAATTTAAAAATGCTTTTGTTGTATAGAACTTTATCTGCATTATTAAAAGCTTTACTTAGTGGAAATTTGAGAATTTAGGAGATATTATTTGCTAATATTAAAAAGTGTGATGAATTTTTATTTTTAGTATTTTTTGTGATAGTGTTTGACCCAGGAGATTTAGTTTTGTTGCACCTAAGAAAGAAGAGGTTCCCCGAATAAAAAAAGTCGAAGCCTATGCCGCATGTGGACGGATCTTTTCAAGTTTTGGAGCCGAATAACAAGAATGCCTACAAGCTTGACTTACCGGATGAGTATAACATGAGTGCTGCATTTAATGTTGCTGATTTAACTCCTTCTGCTGCAGGTTATGATCTTGATTTGAGGACAAATCCTTTTCAAGAGGAGGGGAATGATGTGATTCCGCTCGAGCCCGCTCAACCGATAACCCGCTGGGGTGCTAACCCGACACGGATGAAGACTAGGCCAATCACAATAGCTCAAATTAAGAGATTTAAGGACAAACTGGGAGCATTTATACAGGGGGTAATCAATCTCAACAGAGCTTGTCCATACTTGAAGATACAAACCCTATTCTAAGCATCCAAGTGGTAGAAGCCGATACGGATCCGGGTAGCAGTTTTGGTGCAAATATGGACAACGGGCAGCATGAAATGGTTCCAACTCTTTATGGATTCAATACATATGTATAAGGGGATATGGAATCAATTCAAGCCAGCTTCAAAGGCATTCAAAAAGGGGTTGTACAGACAGCCTCAAATTTGGCCTGTTTTTACTGTATTTTGTGCTGGCTTTACTGTATTTTGTTGAGTTGGCTTTTTCTCTTCCAAGCATGGGCAATGTTTGAGACTTCATATTCAGCTTATTTGGCATCCTAAAAAGCATATTGAAGTTGATTTGGAGCTCAAATGGGTCAAAGAATGGTCAAAGTCAACTTAGTCAAAAAGCTAGTATTTTAGTTTCCTAATTTGATTCTACTTTTTGTTTTAGGAAATTACCATTACTTTTTGGTTTTTTATTTATTTATTTTTGAGAACAATAAGTTTAGAAAAGTTATTATTTTATTATTTTCATTGTAAATTAATTAATTCCTAATTCAAAATAAAGGAATTAATTAATCCAAATTAGATTAGGAAAGGAGTGAGAATTTCGGCCACCATAGGAAACTACTTTGTATGGCCGATTTTCCCTTTGTTTTTAGGGTTTATTTTATGGCTTTGTAGCCTATTTAAAGGCTTATTTTTCAATACGAATACAACTTTGATTTGATTAAGAAAATACTTGTGAGATTAATTATCTCTTTGTTCTTTGAGAACACCTAAAACACCATTAGAGAATTGGTTGTTTTAGTTTGACTTATCAATAGGTTTTCCATCCCCTATTGTGGCGTCTACATTATACCAAGGTTTCTAACCACAGGTTGGTTAGGGGTTGAGGTCCATTCTGTTAGAACTTGAACTTAATTGAGATCCGGGCTAATATAATATGGGTTTAGGAGCAGGTCGTCCTAGGTTCGTATCACCCCGCTACAATATGGACATTCCAGAAAATACAACCTTGCTATTTAAAACACACTTTAATATAAATATACCAACTCCACAACTTCCACAACTTCCACAAATACAATTCAACAATTTGCAACAGTTTAGATATCACATCACACACACACACCTTAAATCCATACTATCATCTGAATATTTGTAAAAAGTAAAGAATTAGATTAATCCAAATAGAAATATTGAACAATAGAATTGGGAGAAAAAAGAAGACAAAAAAGGGTAGAATACTTTACAAGGCACGGGAACGCAGGACGCGTTATGGAAGGGATAAAAAACAACCAACCATCAACAAAAACCTAGGTGGATAGGTTTTGAAACAAGAAAAATGTGAGATGATAAACATCTTAGTGAGTGGTGAATAACATTAATAGTAATAATAATAACAATAGAAAAAGATTACTTGTAAAGAGATGTGAAGGAGACATCCCAATTAATAATAATAATAATAATAATAGTAATAATAATCCATATATATAAATAACAAATTAAAATTCAACCTTTCAATTTATTTTTCATGGAAAAACTCACACAAACACTTGATTTGAATTCCCCATTATAAAACTATCTTCACAAAACCCGAAATATGATTTTCCATACGAAATCGATGTGTAAAGGGATAAAATTAATTTTATAAAAATTCTTCATAAAAACCAAATTGTGGAATTGTATTTGTGGAAGTTGTGGAGTTGGTATATTTATATTGAAGTGTTTTTTAAATAGCATGGTTTTATTTTTGGGCATGTTCGTATTGTAGCGGGGATTCTGCTAGCATGTTCTATTGAATCTCCAGTAGAACTTTCCCTAGATATGGCCACTTAGGAGCTCTAAAAGGTTTCTTGGCTGGGTCTTGACATTGATAATATTAAGTAATCTCTATGATGTACAGGGCATGCCACCTTCAAACTAAATACTAAATTGAAGGAAAATAAAATGAATAATAAAATAATCAGGCAATTGTGTGACGACCAATGTGATCGGGTATGGGGCACTGGTAGGCTACCTAGTATATAATCCCACATCACCTAGGTGTGGAACAGGGAATGGTTCAAATGTAAGTATGATCACTATCAAAATGTTGAGACCTTTTGAAAGCTGTTGGCTTCAAGATACAAAAAATCTCTGAAGTTAAGCAAGCTCAAGCGGGAGTAGTTCAAGGATGGGTGACCTCTTGGAAAGCTCTGAACAAAAAATTTCATACCAAACGCGATGGCTAAATTGCTAACAATATTGGCAGAGAGTGATAGGTCCGTCAGTGAAGGCGGGGTGCTACAAATAGTATCGAAGCCTGTACCAGATCGAAAGTGTACCAATGAGTACTAATGGTATCAAAACTTGTACCCAAATCGAAAGTGTACCAATGAGGACGTTGGGCCCTAAGGGAGGTGGATTGTGATGATTAGTGTGGGTGGGTGCGGGGCATTGGTAGGCTATCTAGTATGGAATATAGGATGATTTAAATATAATAATAATCACTCTCAAAACACCGAATTTTCAAAGTTGTTGGCTTCAGAGTTCGAAAGAGCTCCGAAGTTAAGCTTGCTTATGCGAGAATAATCCAAGGACGGTGACCTCCTAGAAACTCTGAATAAAAAACCTTATGCCTACTGCGGTGGCTAATTGGGAACAGTATCAGTAGAGAGTGACAGATCCGCCTATGGAGACAAGGTGTTACAATTATATCAGAAGCAAACAACGAAAGAGAATTTTAAAATGGGTTATAATGACAAAATAGAAACACTAAAAAGAAGCTTGACTATGAAATAAATGGATCAAATGAAAAAATAAATAAACTAAAACTATGAACTTGAAGAACTAAAATTGAGAGAAATAAGCGATGATATTTGTGGAAATTTTTAGGTGTGTCAAAAATAAAGCTTGGACTCCTTTTGTATAGGCACCAACGTAAACTTCTAGATAACTAATAGGCTTGATAGATAAATTCCATCTTGATAAAAATTCCCTAAATATTAATAAAATTGTATTTATCTAGAATTTTCATCCCTATTTTAAATTTTATATTTATTTAAAGATAAATTACACGTTAATACTATTAAGAATTTTAGAATAAGAAGATGAAAGAAAGGAAAATGAAAAAACATTATTTTTTTGGTCTAATTTAAAGAAAAAAAAAAACTTCTTTAAAAAAATTATTTTTATTTTTTAAAATTTGGTCTTTTTTTTTCGTATTCTAATCTTTTTTTCTTTTTTTTCTTTTTCTTTTTTTGATGTTTATTTAAGGGTACCATAAAGAATTCTAGAATAAGAAGATGGAAAAGAGGAAAATGAGAAAACTTTATTTTTTTAGTCTAATTTAAAAAAAAATTTATTTTTATTTTTAAAAATTTGGTCTAATTTTTTTTTTCTTACCCTGGATTTTTTTTTTCTTACCCTGGTCTAATTTTCTTTCTTTTTTTTTCTTGTTTGGGCATACAAAATATTTTTAATTTTTGCTCTAGTAAAATTATTTTTTATTAGACCAAAAATTTAATTTAATTTTTATTTTTATTTTGGTCTAATTTTAGGATCAAAAATATTTTAATTTAATTAAGGACACAAATTTTCAAATAGAAAAGCCATAAATATAAATGAAAAAATAACAAATGTAATTTTTTCAAAATTTTAAATTATTTTTTATTTCTGAAAAATAATTATGACATAGCATGATGTCAAACTAATATCATCACCATTAATTTTAACACCACCATTATAAAGTGAATCAATTTGTAATGGTTTTGAAAATTCAAAGTTTAAATTACCCTAATCAAAAGTTCAAAATTGAAATTACACCACTCTTAAACTTTAGAATACGAAAATACATTCTACCCATACCCAATATACATCTATATATTGGTCATATTGAGGCAAGAAATCAAGCGATAACTTCTGTGGTTATGTGCAAGTGAGAATCAAGCGATCAATCTCTACTCATGGGAGAGAGAATTTTTACATTCCTTTTGCATATTCTACATTAATTAGTCCTACTACTCTATTTTATCTTTTGTAAGCTCTACAAATAGAGCCTGTTAGTGTTTGTATGAGCATTGATCAAGGACTCTTTAAGTAGAAATGAAAATATTTTCATTTCTTATTCTCTTCCATTTTGTTTTCCTTTTCTAAAAGCTTCTTCAACTTTCTCTCATAGTTGGAAAAATACGGAATGGCAAAAAAACATAAATAGTACGTACATGTATAAATCATTTAATTTATTTTAAAATATGAAGAAAAATTTAGCAGAAGAATATGTAAGTGGGAAGTTTATAAAATTTATATATACGTATAATATTTATTATAAATTAAAAAATACATTTACTATACATTAAAATTATTTATTTTTAATATAAAATGATAAAAATATAACCATTAGATAATAATAGTTAATATATTAAAAAATAAAAAATACCAAATATGAAAAGGAATAAAAGACTAAAATAAAAATCTCTTTTATACACTTGTTTTTATGTTGTCGTAAAAGAGAAAAAATAATAATTGAAGCTATTTAGTTTTTAAACAATTAATGGTTTTTTTTTTTCATTTATGCAGTATGTTTTATACACATTTTAAATTGTAATGATTACAAACTTCAAAGATCCAAATGAAATAAATCCTAAATTTATGATGAATTAATTTGACAATCATTGGCTATATTGCATGCATACGTGACATACATAACAAGAATTAGTTCTTGCCAAAAAAAAAAAAAAAGAATTAGCTCCGAAAATATTTGAAGATAAAAGGATAATATAATTTGATAAATATTTTGTTTGAAAAAAATAGCAAATTTATGAGAAAATTAACATAAAGTTGCAATATAATAACCTGTAACGGCATTATTCCACACCATACATACATACATGTCAATTATGACTGCATCAGCTAGGTAGCCATCTCCAATAGGTATGTGAATTATTATCTATATGTGATATAAAGGTTGGAAAAGCTTTTATTCTATGTGGCATAAATATTTACTTAATAGTCATTCAGCCTAAAAATTATTCTTCAATTGTTTTTATCTAAATCTCAATTAATTGATGATATGTTTATATATTTTTCTCCTTAAAAAAATAGTAATAATTAATAACAATTTATTTATCTATTTTGTCCTTTTGAAAAATATTCTGATAAAAAATGTTTTGATGAATCACACTATCTAAAAAAAAACTCTTGCTAGTCTTTGTTATATGATGACATGGATATACGTTGACATGGCTTTAGGAGATGCACATCTAGCTTATCATCCCCCTCAAACTGGCAAGTGGAAGGTTATGAACTCCCAATTTGCTGTGAAAATAAACAAATTGAAAACAACTGAGGGGTTTTGTGAATAGATCTACAACTTGGTGAGTAGATGGTAAGTATTGTGTGTTTGTATCTCCAAATGTAACTTTCTCCCGAATAAAATGATAGTCTAGCTGGATGTGTTTTGTTCTATTATGAAAGACTGGATTAATGGTGAGATAAAGAGCACTAGTGTTGTCACAGTATAGTTTGATTGGTTTAGCATAAGAGATTCCTATCTCTTGTAGCAAGTATGATATCCAAGCGAGTTCAGCTGCAGCAGAAGCCATTGCATCCTAGAGGTGCCTATACTAACAACCTACCATCCTACGACTAAGGAAAGGGTGACTAATGCTCACCTCATGCTTACCTTGTAAAATAGCTATTTGCTATCTCTCACCTTAGCTCCAGTAGGATGGTTAAAATCACATAAATCTAATAATAATCATAAAACATTACTTCCAACCAAACTGCCAAAACCCTCATAGGGTTATCTATGGAACTCTAGGATGGCATTAACTAAAAGAAACCCCATCAAAATTTTTACAGAAAATCCAGTAGCATCTCTCTTGTAAATTAGACTCTCCTAAATGTTTCCTCCCTTCCTTGCTACAAATTTTCACAAATTTGTAGGACTTCAATAACAATAGCATAGGAATACAAATATAAGTAATAAATAATAAACCAAAAATACCTTTACATGTGCCAGGATCCCTTATAGAACTTACTACCTAAACCCAAAGATGGCCTCATCTTTTTCCAAGTTTTCACTTACAACAATATCACATTTTTTTATAGCATTTCATGAATATACCAATCACATATATGTCAATAGAAATATAATAATAATAATAATAATAATGAGAGATAAAGAGAACTTGGATCCCAGATCCTAAAACGTATAGTCTACCGAAATATATACATATAAATTATATTGTTGGTAATTGATAAATTGTGAGACAACTTGTAATAAACTAAATTACATTTAAGATGCATATATGGAAACAATACTTTAGATTGAACAATTGAGGTATTATGCTAACTCTGATAACATCATGACTAACCATAATCTACGTAAATATTTATATACATTTTCTTTATATATATATAAATATGCACATAGTCCCTCGAAGAATTTGTATAAACTCATCTTATCTGGTATCTAAAATTGGAGTTTTTCTTGTATTTGGTATTCTAATGAAATTAGACCTTCAACTAATTTTCCATGACCATTAGAAGTTTATATGCATCACAAAATACAAACTAATTTTGCATTCTAGGCCAAATTTTACTAGGTATTATCCTAAAGTTTCCCCATTTTGGTTTATACTCAATACTCAACCAAAATTTAAAAATTTTACACCAAATTGAAGCTAAAAGAATGGGTATTTCATTTGTGAATTTACCTAGCCCATAGATGGTTGGTGGTGAATGGATTCCTCGCTTAAAAGTCACCGCCAAAGTGGGTTTCACTCTACCCGTCATACATGCTTGATTCAAGCTAAAAGGAGGTTAGAATCATGTTCAAGAAGTTTGAAAATTGTGGAAGACAGTATCCCCTCGACCTAGAAGTGATCTGAATCCAGCAATTGGATCAAGACATGGCTGTTGAAGTTGGATGTTGATTTCAGTGCATCGATGAGCCCAGCATGAGATTTGGTGGAGAGGTTAGGTTTCATGAAGGCAACAAGGTGGTGCAAGCAATGAGGTGGTAAATGTGGCCAACAGAGGGTTATTTCCTTGGTGAAAAAAATGGGTCTTATCTGACACCATTCTTTCTCCATTTCTTTTCACAAGCCAAACTGAGATTTAACTCGATCAGTAGGGAGTTGTTCAAACAACATGGGGTGTTATTTGAACAACATTAGTTATAGCAAACCCAAATTTAACACCTGTCAGGGTGTAGTTTGGACAACCTGGCTGGTCAATTACTGAAATTTTGAAACATGGCATGGTTAGAAGACATTTTTAATTTATCTATTTGTCTTTTTTGAAGAAAAAGCTACCTATGGGACCAATACGGCTAAAAAAATCATGAAACTTTACAGACACATAACTTATTATCCATGACTCCAAATAAAGCGTGTTGCTTGTCTATGAATGCTAAAACCCCTTCCATAATTCCTTACTAGAACCCTAGGGTGGTCTCGACTTGGGAAAACACCATAAAAAATTCTACAGAAAGTTCAGCAGCATCTTCCCTGAGATATGAATTTTCCTAAAATTTTCTCTACACCTAAAATTTTCCTAAAATTTTCTCTACACAAAAAAAATAGAGTCCTTACCCATCCTTAACCTAGGTAACCCCAATACAAAATCCATAGATAAATCTACCCAAGGGTAAGATGGAATAGGTAATGGCATATACAAACCGTATGGTTTTAGCTTAGATTTTGACTTTCTACACGTGATATACCTCTCACAAATCCTCTCTACATCTCTCCTCATGTTCGGCCAATAAAAGTATTATTGTAATATGGACAAAGTTTTTGCTACACCAAAGTGTTCCCTTAAACCCCCACCGTGACCTTCCTTAACAAGTAATTCCCTAATGCTACAACAAGGCACACAAAGTTGACTTTACTAAAACAAGTACCCATCAAATATATAGAATTTACTATAACCATGTTTAGCACAATTTCTATATATTTCACCAAAGTCAATATCATGCTCATAAATTTCCTTACTTGTTCAAAACCAAACAATTTAGCATCTAAGGTTGAAAATAAAACATACCTTCGAGATAAAGCATCGACCAACATGTTTTCATTAACTTTCTTGTAGCATATGACATAAGGAAAAGTCTCAATGAATTCAATCCACCTTCCATGCCATTGGTTAAGCTTCTTTTGGCCTTTAATATGCTTCAAAGATTCATGATATGTGTTAATCCCAAATTTCTTTGGCATCAAGTATTGTTGCCATGTCTCCAAAGCTCAAACTAAAGCAGACATATCTTTGTCCTAGGTTGGATAATTCAATGCTGCCCCATTCATCTTCTCACTAAAGTATGTTATAGGTGTTCCTTCCTGCATCAGCACCGCTCCAATACCTACACCTGAAGCATACATTCAATCTCAAAAGTCTTAGAAAAATTAGGTAAAACCAATAGAGGAGCATTAGTTAATTTTTCTTTCAACAAGTTAAAAGACTTTTCTTGTGCCTCTCCCCATTGGAATCCCACACTATTCTTGATTATTTCAATCAATGGTGCTACAATAATACTAAAGTACTTAACAAATCTCTTATAAAAACTAGCCAAACCATGAAAACTTCTTATTGAGTAATAGTAATAGGTTTCGACCAATCTTGGATTGCTTTGTCCTTGGATTGGCCAACCTTAATTCCTGCAGCACTCATAACAAATCTTAGAAACACAAGCTCATCTTGAGAAAAATCACACTTTTGAGAGTAGCAAACAATTCCCCTTTCCTAAGTACTTCTAGAACTAATCTAAGGTGTTCTACATGTTATCTAAATTCCTACTATATACAAGAATATCATTAAAAATAAACAACCATAAATCTTCCAATGAATTGGTGCATAACATGGTTCATTAATCTCATGAAGGTATTAGGTGCATTAGTTAATCCAAAAGGCATTACTAACCACTTATACAAACCATGTTTTATCTTAAATGCAATCTTCCATTCATCTCCCACGTTCATTCTTATTTAATGATACCCATTCCTAAGGTCAATCTTCGAAAACATGCATGCACCATATAATTCATCAAGCATATCATCTAATCTAGGAATAGGATGCCTATACTTTATAGTTATGTTGTTAATGGCCCTACAATCTACACACATTCTTCAAGATCAATCTTTTTTAGGCATTAACAATCAAGATATAGTAGATTGACTCATGCTTTCTCTAATGTAACCTTTGTTTAGCAATTCACTTACCTGGCATTGAAGCTTCTTTGTCTCATCAGGATTACTTTTGTATACAGGCCTATTAGGAATTGTGGCTTCAGGGATGAAATCTATTTGGTGTTCAATTCCTTGAATAGGTAGTAAACCACTAGGAATCTCCTCCAAAAAAATGTCATCAAACTCCTGCAAAAGAAAAGAAATAGAGCTCGGCAATGCAAGCTCTTCAGGGTTAGCTAGATGATTTAAAAATGCATCTTTATATATCATGACCAGCATAGGTTTCTTATTTAAAAATTCCTTTTTAACCTCACCTTGACAAAGATAAAAGTTGATCTTTTTCTTCTCTTCCTTTTGCTTCTCACTCTCGGGTTTAGAAAGCTTACCTAAGTGATGCGGCTCGGCCTTGCCCTCTTATTTGCTTATTGAAGTTGTGGGTGGCATGATGGTTTTCTCTCTTTGCTATTCGGCCTCTCTTCTTTTTTGCGTTTGCACTTGATTTCTAAACACCTCCCTTGGTGTCAACAGCTTAAGCTTAAATTTCTTACTTTTAAATAGGAACACAATGGAATTTTCCAGATTATAGTATATGGTATTCTTGTCAAATTGCCACTGTCTTCCCAAGAAAATATGTCCTGCATGCATAGGTACAACATCACATAAAACCACATCCACATAGTTATCAATACTAAAATTTATCTTGGCTTGTTTATTTACCATCTCTCCACTATCATTAAGCCATTGAAGTTTATATAGTTCTGGATGTTTGATTGTTGTTAACCCTAATTTCTCAACCACAACAGTGTGTAGAAAATATTTTCCCTTTGCACTTGCTCCTCATCCTTATACACGGTCAAGACTCTACATGCCAAAAAACTTAGCTCAACCCTTGAAGCCTTCTGATTCATGGGTTTGTCATGCTCTTTTTCTTTAGATTTTTCCTCATCATGCTCAATCTCAACTTCTGACTCCTCACTTTCTGATTCCAGCTTTCCATTATTCGTCAACACCACAATTCTTCTATTTGGACATTGGTTGGCAATATGTCCATAGCCCTGACATTTAAAACACACAATATCATGAGCTCTAGATGGTTTAGGATCATCCTTACCCTTTGGTTTTGGTGCTTGTACAGATTCAACCTGGTTGTGTGTCCTTGGCCAAATGGCATTTCTTTCCTCTTGCTTCGGCTTTGGTCTTGGCTCGAATGCGGGATTGCTTCTTCAACAAGTTAGACCAGTCCTCTAACTACTTGAAGCTCCTCCATGTCGTGTGTTACTACCCCTCCTCTTGAGTTGGTGCTTAATTTTGATCACTACATGCAGCATCTCTTCCAATGCCACATATTATTGTAGATTCACTTAGTTTGCAATCTCTCGATTAAGCATTCCAAGAAACCTGGCCATTGTTGCCTCTCGGTCTTTATTCAAACCCAACCTCATCATGAGCATTTCCATCTCCTTGTAATAATCCTCTATCGACCTGCTTCCTTGAGATAAAGATTGTAATCGCTAATGAAACATCCTATTATAATGGCTTGGTATGAATATTTTCCTCATTGCTCCTTTCATTTGTTTCTAAGTTGTTACTAACTCGTCACCAACTCTCTTTTGGCATATTTTGCTCATTGTTCCACCACTGTAAAGCATAATGTCCCAATTCTAAGGCTGTCAACCTAACCTTTTTTGCCTCTGAATAGTTATGGCAATAAAAAATTATCTCCTTGCGTTCTTTCCATTCCAAGTAAGTCTCCGGATCACTTTTTCCCAAAAATGGTGGTATACTGACCTTGATATTACCTAAATCATCATCTTCCTCCTTGTTGTGCCTACCACACATTTGCCTTCCTTGTAGTGCAAATATGTCTTTGAAATCCTCCTTAAAATTGTCTCTAAAGTCTCCTTCTTCAATTTCCTCCCGATAACGTCCACGGTCTCCTCTTCCTCGACCACGTCCTCCTTGTGGTTCCATCCTAGGGTTTAGCCTTCCCTATTGGTTCTCAAACATGTCCATCCTTTGATTGAATTGATCAAACAGAGCATTCATCCTTTGCAATTGCTCCAACACCGCCTGTATGTCAGTAGGTTTTGCGTAACTCCCTGATGCTCTAGACTCTCCCTTGAACCCGATAGAATCCTCTCCAAGTTCTCTTAAATAATCACCTCCTCTTTGTAATCATGAATATGTCATGTTAGTGAAATAATGCAAGAAATCTCACCAAGTTCACTCGTTCAAGTGTATCACTCAAATAAGGTCTCATTCACTCGTGTTTCACACTAGTTTTGGCTTTTAACCCTGTTATAAGCTCACACTCTCTTGCCTTTTTTCACTCCAAAGATTATCTCAAAGTTCTAATAAAATACACGTAAAACCAGCAACTAAATCACAAGTATGTCCTAATGAAACCTATCAATAAAAAAAAAGCAAGAAGCAAGCAAATTCCGAGTAAATTAGAAAACCTAATTTTCAGCTTTACTATCCAAAAACAAGAAAAAATTTAAAGTAATTTTCATATTCAATAAGGAATCAAACCAGAATATTAAAAGACCATAATTCAAGGATAAAATTTAGAAAAGGGTTTAAAAAATTAACAAGAACACAATTCGAACAAAATATGAGATAGATGTTGGTTGTAGTTCTCATAATTTAGGTTTTTGTTTCAAATCCTTAAACCAATTTTAATCCAATCAATTAGCACCAATATTCTAATATCCAGTAACCAATATTGAATAAACAGCAACTCCAACTATCACAATTGAATTTTTCCCAAATTCGAACAAACTAAAATTTGCAACTCTCAAAATCGGCCTTTTGCGCAATTTTTTTTTTAACTTCAGGTTTTTTTTTTATCACTAACCGAATAATATCACACAACTTCCAGCAGCACAATCACCACAAAAATATAACTCCAATGCCTAACAATTTCTCAAATTCGAATTCACCTTCCAAACAAAACAAATTGAAAAAATTTATGGTTTTGCAATATGTTTTCCGAAATTCCTTTTTTTCTTTAATATATAAGTGCAACTAATTACAATTACAAACAGCGAAGGAAAATCAACAATATATCAAATTACTAAGAACTAACATACGAAACCAAAAAAAAAAAAAAAACTAGGAAGCAAACAAAAATTTGACTAAACAAAAAGAAACCCTAATTAGGCTATGAAGACTTTTTTTTATTTTTTAATATGTAGCACATGTATGGGTAGAAACAATCTTAACCTAATGTTAAAATTGTAGAATAACATAAAATTAAAAAAAAGAAATATGATAAATCAAACCTAAACAGAATTCAACTCCAATACCAAATGATACGAACCTGGGTCGACCCACTCCTAAACCCGTATTATATTAGCTCGAATCAAAATTAAGTTCAGATTCTAACGGCCACTTTGATTCCTAATCATCATCTGATTAGAAACTTTGGTATATGTCGAAAACGTCACAATAGGTTATGGATTGTCCTATTGATAAATCAAACTAAAACACTCGCTCTCTATTCAATATTTTAGGTGTTCTAAGAAAACAAAGAGAAATCTTTTTCATAGTAATTTTTCTGAATGAATAATTTAGTGTCATTTATTGAGAAATAAGCCTCTTTCAATAGGCTAAAGTGACAAAATCAAAACCCTAAGACAATAGGCAAAAACCGACCAATAAAACTACACAAAAGGTGTGGCCGAATGTTATATGTCTTTCCTAATCTAATTTGTATTAATTGATTCCTTAACTTTTAAAGAAGAATTAATTAATTTACAATCACAAATATTAAAATTCAACCTTCTTAAATTAATTTGTCTAGTAAATAATTAAATAAAAATTTAAAATTTAAAACTATTTCCTAAAAGAAAAGTTAAATTTCATATTTGGAAAGTAGTTGACTAATTTTCCAAATAAGCTGTACTTGTCTAATCTCTAGCTAATTTCGGCTCCAAATCTAATTCAACATGCAATGTAGGATGCCTAGTAGGATTAGAACTGGTTCCCACACGTTGCAAATTGATTGAAATTATCAAAACTTGCTTGGAATGCAAGTAAGCTCCTTGCCAGCGCCAAACTAGCTAAATCAGGCCAATGTAGAAGCTTGGACGCTAATGACGTACTTGGGTGCCCTTGCTTCTACCCTGGCATGATTTCATGGCCTCTTGATAAGGTCAAACACATTCATAGGCCAACAAACTCACCCCTTACTGTCAGAAGTCCTCAAATGCACCAAACAGCTTCCTGGGTCCATTTTTGCCTTCATAACTTGGATGCTTAACATGGGCTTAGAATCTTCTGATATTAATATGCCCTCTTAAGATTTAATTATATTTTGTATGAAGCTAACAAGATTGTCCTTAAAGCTTTTAGCTTGAGGCCTATTAATTGGCTCAGTCTTCAATTGCATAGGATCAGTACCTCAACGAGTAGTTGATTGTACAGATACAAGCGGGTTCTCATCATTAGTGAACCCAGTACGGCTGATGATAAAAAACGGAAGAAATATCAATGATATGTGCTCGTTGACGGTGGCAAAGGTGAAAGAAAGTAGAAACCCAGAAACGCAACTAACCTAACCATTCAACTCTTCTTATTTTATTTCATATTGCTAATTAATATATTTAATAAATATATATATACATATATACATATAAATAAAACATAAAATTAAATAAAATTTCATAAATTAAGAGAATAGGCGATGCTTTTGATGTTAAAAGCATCGTCTAGCTCTTTTAAATTAAAAAATAATTAATTTTGCCAAAATTTTATTAGTTCAAAAAATAACTAATTAAAAAGTGAAACACAAAAAAATTAAATAAATATATTAATTATTTTGCTTCATATTGCTAATTAATATATTTAATATTTATATACATAAAATAAAAAATAAAATTAATTAAAACACAAAATAAATAACTTAACAGCGACATTTTGATGTCGAGAGCGATGCTTGATTGTTTTCAATTTTAAAATAACTAAATTTATCAAACATTTTGTTAAATTAAAAAATCATTAATTTAAAATTGACACACAAATAAATAAAATGCATAGATTAATTATTTTGCATTGTATTGCTAATTAATATATTTAATATTTATATGCATATGAATAAAAGTTAACATTAAATAAAATTTCAAGAATTAAGACAATAGGAAATACTTTTGATGTTAAAAGCGTCATCTAATGATTTTAAATTATAAAATATTTAATTTGTCAAACTCTTATTAATTTAAAAAAATTAATCTAAAATTACAGCACAAACAAATTAGATGAATAGATTAATTTTATCGCCTGATGCTTTTCAATTTTAAAATAATTAAATTTATTAAACTTTTAATTAATTTAAAAAATCATTAATTAAAAATTGAAACACGAATTAATTGAAAGTATAGATTATTTATTTTGCTTCATATTGTTAATTAATATATTTAATATATATGCATATGAATAAAATATAAAATTAAATAATTTTTAAAAAATTAAGATAATAGGCAATGCGTTTGAAGTTACAAGCATCACCTAGCGCTATTAAATTATAGAATAATTAATTTTGCCAAAATTTTATTAGTTTAAAAAATAATTAATTAAAAAATGAAGCACAAAAAAGTTAAAAAGATATATTAAGTATTTTACTTCAATTTGCTAATTAATATATTTAATATTTATATATATAAAATAAAAATAAAATTAATTAAAATACAAAAAATTAACTTCACACTTACACTTTTGATGCCTGATTGTTTTCAATTTTAAAATAATTAAATTTCTCAAATATTTTATTAATTTAAAAAATCATTAATGTAAAATTGAAACACAAATAAATTAATATATTTAATATTTAAATTCATATGAATAAAACATAAAATTAAATACAATTATAAAAATTAAGACAATAGGCAATATTATTTTTGCTAACAGCGATCTCTAATGTTTTTAAATTATATATTTAATTTTATCAAACTCTTATTAATTTAAAAATAATTAATTTAAACTTAAAGTACGGATAGATTACACATATAGATTAATTATTTTGCTTCATATTACTAATTAATATATTGAATATTTTTATACATATGAATAAAACAAAAAATTAAATAGAATTCCAAAAATTAAGACAATAGGCAACATTTATGGTTGTTTTCAATTTTAAAATAGTTAAATTTATTAAACATTTTATTAGTTTAAAAATCATTAATTTAAAATTGAATACAAATAAATTAAATGCATAGATTCTTTATTTTGCATCATATTGCTGATTAATATATTTAATATTTATATGCATATGAATAAAACTTAAAATTAAATAAAATTCCAAGAATTAAAAAAATTGGCAATGCTTTTGATGTTAGAAGTGTCGCTTAATGATTTTAAATTATAAAATATTTAATTTTGTCAAACTCTTATTAATTTAAAAAAATAATTAATTTGAACATGAAGCACAAGCAAATTAGATGAATAGATGAATTGTTTCGCTTCATATTACTAATTATTATATATTTAATATTTATATACATGCGAATAAAACAAAAATATAAATAGAATTCTAAAAATTAAGATAGTAGGTGACGTTTTAATGTTAAAAACGTCGGCTAATCCTTTTAAATTATAAAATAATTAATTTTGTGAAAATTTTTATTAATTTAAAAAATAATTCATTTAAAATCAAAATACAAATAAATTAAATGAATAAATGAATTAGTTTGCTTCATGTTGTTATTTAATATACTTAATATTTATATACATACTATTTAAACAACAAATTAATTAAAATACCAAAACTTAACACAGCAGGTTACGATTTTGATGCTAAAAGCGTGCTTAATGCCTTTCAATTCTAGAATAATTAAATTTATTAAACATTTTATTTGTTTAAAAAATCAGTAATTAATTGAAAGCATAGATTAATTATTTTGCTTGATATTGCTAATTAATGTATTTAATATATATATACATATGAATAAAACATAAAATTAAATAAAATTTCAAAACTTAAGAGAATCGGGAATGCTTTTGATATTAAAGCATTGCCTAGCGCTCTTATATTATAAAATAATTAGTTTGTCCAAAATTTTATTAGTTTAAAAGATAATTAATTTAAAAATTAAACATAAAAAATAAATTAGTTATTTTGTTTCATATTACTAATTAATATGTTTAATACTTATATACATAAAATAAAATAAAAATTAATTAAAATACAAAAAATTAACTCAACAGCAGCAATTTTGATGCTAAAAGCGACGTTTGATTGTTTTCGATTTTATAATACTCAAATTTATTAAAATTTTTATTAATTTTAAAAAATGATTAATCAAAAATTGAAACACAAATAAATTAAATACATAGATTAAGTATTTTGATTTATATTGCTGATTAATATATTTAATATTTATATGCGTATGAATAAACTTAAAATTAAATAAAATTTTAAGAATTAAGACAATAGGCAATGCTTTTGATGTTAAAAGCGTCGTCCAATGCTTTTTAATTATAAAATATCTAATTTTGTCAAGCTCTTATTAATGTAAAAAAATATTTTATTTAAAATTGAAAAACAAATAAATTACACGAATAAATTAATTATTTTTCTACATATCGCTAATTAATATACTTAATATTTATATGTATATGAATAAAACTTAAAATTAAATAAGATTCAAACAATTAAAACAATAGGCAATGCTTTTGATGTTAAAAGTGTTACCTAATTCTTTTAAATTATAAAATAATTAATCTTGTTAAAATTCATTAATTTTAAAAATAATTAATTTAAAATTGAAACACAAATAAATTAATTACATAGATTAAGTATTTTGATTTATGTTGCTGATTAATATATTTAATATTTATATGCATATGAATAAACTTAAAATTAAATAAAATTTTAAGAATTAAGACAATAGGCAATGCTTTTGATGTTAAAAGCGTCGTCCAATGCTTTTTAATTATAAAATATCTAATTTTGTCAAGCTCTTATTAATGTAAAAAAATATTTTATTTAAAATTGAAAAAAAACAATTACACGAATAAATTAATTATTTTTCTACATATCGCTAATTAATATACTTAATATTTATATGTATATGAATAAAACTTAAAATTAAATAAAATTCAAACAATTAAAACAATAGGCAATGCTTTTGATGTTAAAAGTGTTGCCTAATTCTTTTAAATTATAAAATAATTAATCTTGTTAAAATTCATTAATTTTAAAAATAATTAATTTAAAATTGAAACACAAATAAATTAATTTAATAGATCAATTATTTTGTTTCATATTGCTATTTAATATACTTAATATTTATATAAATAATATTAAAGCATAAAATTAATTAAAATACTAAAAGTTAACACAACAGATTATGCTTTTGATGCTAAAAGCATTGTCTGGTGCTTTTAAACTTTAAAATAATTAAATTTATTAAATTTTTTATTAATTTAAAATTGTAACACAAATTAACTGAAGGCATAGATTAATTTTTTTTTTCATGCTGTTAATTAATATATTTAATATATATATATATATATATGAATAAAATATAAAATTAAATAAAATTTAAAAAATCGAGAGAATAGGCGATACGTTTTATGCTAAAAGCGTCGTCTAATACTTTTAAATTTTAAAATAATTAATTTTGCCAAAATTTTCTTAATCTAAAAAAATAATTAATTTATAAATTAAACACAAATAAATTAAATGGATATATAAGTATTTTATTTCATTTTTCTAATTAATATATTTAATATTTATATACATAATAATAAAAAATAAAATTAATACAACAGGCGATACTATTGATGCTCAAAGCATCACCTGATAGTTTTCAATTTTAAAATAATTAAATTTATCAAATTTTTTTATTAATTTAACAAATTATTGATTTAAAATTAAAACACAATCAAATTCGATGCATAGATTAATTATATTGCGTCATATTGATAATTAATATATTTAATATATATATACATATGAATAAAATATAAAATTATATAAAATTCCAAGATTTAAGATAATAGACAATGCTTTAGATGTTAAAAAGATCGTCTAATACTTTTAACTTATTTAATTTTGTCAAGCTTTTATTAATTCAAAAAATATTTTATTCAAAATTGAAAAACAAATAAATTATATGAATACATTAATTGTTTTACTTCATATTGCTATATAATATATTTAACATTTATATAAATATGAATAAAAGATATAATTAATTAAAATTTCAAAAATTAAGACAGCAGATGGCGCTTTTGATGTTAAAAGTATTGCCTAATCCTTTTAAATTATAAAGTAATTAATCTTGTCAAAATTTTATTATTTTAAAAAAGAATTAATTTAAAATTATAAAAAAAAATTAATTAAATGGATAGATTAATTACTTTGCTTCAGATTGCTATTTAATATGCTTAATCTTTATATACATAATATTAAAACATGAAATTTATTAAAATACTAAAACTTAATAGAATGGGCTATGCTTTTGAAATAGTTAAACTTATGAAACTTTATAACAATTTAAAAAATCATTAATTTAAAATTTAAACACAATTAAATTAAATGCATATATTAATTATTTTGCTCCTTATTGCTAATTAATTTATTGAATATTTATATGCATATGATTAAAACATAAAATGAAATAAAATTTCAAAAATTAAGACAATAGGCGATGTACTTGATGTTAAAAGCGTCGCTTAATGCTTTTCAATTTTAAAGCAATCAAACTTCTCAAACTTTATTTTAATTTAAAAAATCATTAATTTGAATTAAAACACAAATAAATTAAATCCATAATTTAATTATTTTGCTACGCTTATGTATGTAAATAATTTAAGGCATTAAAATGCAAAATATATATTGATCTACATATATATCATGTGTGTACCATTGTGTGGCAATGTTAAAAATTTTAGTAACGATAAAAATAAGGAGGGCTCAAAATATAGAAATATCTATAAAAATGATCAAATATCAAGAAACATAAATTAAAAAAATGATGGAAATTGACAGAAATTTATTTAAAAAATAAAATTTTTATTGAAAATTTAAATTTAGCTTATTTAATTAATTAATTAATTAATTATCAAATTGACTATTAAAATTGTAAAAATATTTAATAGATATTATATTACTTCTAATCAATTAATTAATAATAAGCGTTAATAGTTAAAAATATACTATTATTAATTAAAAAAATGCAAAAGTGCATATTTAATAAAATTATTTATTAATTAAGGTATAAAAAAATTACATTATATTTTATAAATGTCATTTCAATACGATAAATAACTCCTGAGTGGTTGAGAATTGTTTCTATCTTCTTTATTCTCATTTTAAAATGTAAAATGTATGAAGTAATAATTAAAAGATGTAATTTCTTGATAATTTTGCATGTAGTTACTAATACACCATCGATATGAATATTTGAAAGTTAAGTTTACATATATCAAATATCATTAATACCAAAATTTTGAACCTTGATTTACAAAAAATATATTTCTTGTATATCTTTCAATTTTTGTCTATGTTATAATTTTTATCTACTTTGTAATATTTATCTACTATGTAATATTTATAAGAATATTAAATTTATTATTGTAAAAAAAATAAATAAATAGGAAAATTTGTAACTTGTAATACTAATTTTCCTTAAGAATATGATAGGTAGAATTGTCTAATGTAATTTTTGAATATTATTTGTTAAATGTGAAATTTTTTATTTTTATTTACCTAATTATTAGAAGACAATTAAAAGTTAATGTTGCAAAAAGTTTTACTAACTATCAATAATATTTATAAAAATTTATGAAAAAAAAAGTAATGAAAATTCATAGATATTTTCAAAATTTGTATGGAAATTTATGAAAATTTCAAGGACATTTTGAAAATATCCTTGGAAATTATGGATTTTTTACCAAATTATGAAAGATTTGATATTGATATTATGATAAAAATTCCTATGAAAATTATGAAGAAATATCATAAATTTTGGTGGATATTGTGGAAATTATATCTGTTTCTACTTGAAAGCTAAATTTTCTTCCAATGTTCTTAAAAAAAAGAAATTTCATGGAAATTTTAAGAAAAAACTATGATGTATGGTAGGTGTGGAAATTTTGCTGAAATGAATTAATTACCCAACCCAACCACTGAGGCCGAATCCAAAGTTTTTTATTTGTGAGCATATACATTAAGCTATTTTCTTGGTGCATACTGAAAAATATAGTAACTAAGCTAGCATATCCAAGGCATGGCCACTCGCGGTCTGTTCACATCTGACCAAATTTTCAATAGCACTAGACAACTTATAATGTATAATGGGCAGTGCCATGATTGCTCCGATGGCACTGAAGATGTTCCATACCCACCAGATGTTAGCATTGGAAAGCGACGTTCTCAACGTTGATTAATCATTTCCTCATTCATCATGGAGCTTCATCTATGATGGCGTGAATGATAATAGAAGACCGATTCAATGGATTGTGGCATGCGACAATATAGTCAATGTCCCAAAAAATCAAATAACTATATAATTAAGCTAGCTAGCTAGTATATATTATATTTAAGTTAATATTGTATTGGTTTACTTCTCTGTCTATCTATATATATATATATATATAATTATGCATGCATGCAATTAGCATTTAGATTTATGGTCACATGATGATATGAATATATGCTATTAGTTTTATGGTCTTTCAAATGAAATATTATGAAATTGTGCTATCCTTTGGTTTGCGAATATTTTGAGAACCAATTTTTTTTACATATGTTACCAGGGGCGGAACCTTTAGGGCAAAGATTTAAAAAAAAAAAAAAAATTTACAATAAAAAATTGTAATATACAACATTTGATCATAATGAAAAATAAAAATAAAAGCCATATATTTTAAATTTAACAAAACTATATAAAAAGTACATGTAATAAATATAATAAATTATTTAAAATAATTTTCCAATTTTTCTTTTTAGTTTTATAAATAACTTATCATTTTATTTTTTTATAGATTATTTTTTTTTTGTTGAATAACAAAGATGCATAATTCATAGTTGTTGAACTGCGGTACGTACGTACATAATTGATATTTTAGTAAGAGTTATATTATTTTAGTATATTTTTATTCACAATATATATTTTTTTGTTTAAAAATAATATAAAATATTATATGAGATTGAATCAGTTAATAAAGTACTTAGATCTATAACTTAGAAGTTCTAAATTTAAAATAGTGAACTAAGAAGAAATATTATTTTAAATAGTTAAAAGAAACACAGTGTAAGACCAAAGAAAATTTCAATATATTTCTTGGACACCTTACACGCATGCACTCCACTGCTCCTCTGGCACTCCATAATTTAATGCCATGTGTATTATTTTTTTTGTCCATGTTGTTGATGTCATGCACAGTGACATCATATACCAATTGGAAGCTAAGTTGCTCATGGTAAACATAAAAGAAGTACTAAAGAGTTTGCAGTCCTCTATAGCACACAAAAATTTTTCGATTTAATTAATCTTAATATAATATTTTATTAGCTAATTTGTCGATGCAACTATCTCAAAAACTTATATTGAGTAATTAAATTATTTAATCATGCAATCATCAATTGAAAAAGTAATGTATCTAATTTTAGATATGAAAATAATAATAATAAAAAAATAAATAAATAAAATATATCTTTTGTATGTTTTTTCTTTGTTAACAAAGATGTATAGATCATTATTAGTAATGTTTTGTTGAATAATAGAGATGCATAATTTTTAGTTCTTGAACTGCGGTATGTATGTATGTAATTAATATTTCATTAAATTAAATAATATATATTATTTTTAATATATTTTTATTCATAATATATATATTTATTTATTTAAAATAGTATAAAATGTTAAACAAAATTGATTCGATAAATCATTTATATTTATAATTTAAAGATTATAAATTTGAAATATGAGAATGAAGGAGAAAATATTATAAATAGTTAAAAGGAACACAGTGTGAGATAGGAGAAAATTATAACATATTTTCTTGGACACTACTCACCACACCTCATATGTATGCACTCCACTGCTCTTGGCACTCCATAATTTTAACATATTTTCTTGGATGCTACTCACGACACCTCACATGCATGCATGCCACAGCTCCTTTGACACTAATTTTAACATAATTTTAAATTAATTTTTTAATTTAATTAATTTTAGTATCATATTTTATTAGCTAGTTTGTTGATGCAACCATCTTGAAAACTTATACAAAGTAATTAAATTGTTTTACCATGCACCCGTCACCTCAAAAAGTATTGCATCTAATTTCAGATATGAAAACAAAAAAAATTTATCCAAAATGAAATATATCTTCTGTACATTTTTTATAGTTGGTTCTTTGTTAAGAAAGATGTATAGATCATTTTTTTTTTTAATAATAAAGATGTATAATTTATAGTTGCCGAAACAACATATGTATGTATATAATTGATATTCTAGTAAGAAAAATATTATTTTAGTATATCTTTATTTATAGTATGTGTAATCTTTGTTTAGAAAGAATATAAAATGCCATGATATGCATATTATCATAGCCTTTTATATCAACTTTATCTTATACTGAGGCTGCCTAGCTAATACAGTAATAATTAATATATATGTACATATGTTACTATTATAGTTTATGATATGTTAACTCTTTCATTATATGGTATAGTCTTTCAAATAAAATATTAGTAAATTATATTATAATTTGGTCTGCAAATATTTAGAGAACCAATTCTTCCTATGTATGTAGCCAGGTTTCAGAGCCTTATAGGCCAAGATTAATTTTTTTTTAAAAAAAATTACAACAAAAAATTGTAGAATACAACATTTGATCGTAAGGAAAAATAAAAATAAAAACCATATATTTTAAATTTAACAAAACTATATAAAAAATACATGTAATAAACATAATAACCTATTTAAAATAATGGAAAACTTTTTTATTGTAAATTTAAACTATGATGTATGGTAGGTGTGGAAATTTTGCTGCAATGAATTAATTACCCCACCTAGCTACTGGGCTGGATCCAGAATTTTCTATTTGTAAGCACATACATTAGTATATATATATATAAGATATTGATATAGTAATTAATGCTCAAGTACTTGTGCTTCCACTTATTTAGAGCTATATGTCATGTGCCTAACTCATGCTCAATATGTGACATTAGCACAAATTTTGTATATATATCTATATATATGTAGATATGTAGTTTTGACAAACAATGAACACTTGAGATTTTCTTTTTTGGTACGTACTAAAAAATATAGTAACTAAGTTAGCATATCCAAGGCATAGCCACTCGCAGTCTGTTCACGTCTGATCAAATTTTCAATGACATTAAACAGCTTATAAGTATAATGGGCAGCACCATGATTGATTTGGTGGCATTGAAAATGTTCCATACCCACCAAATGTTAGCATTGGAGAGCGACATTCGTTTCTTCATCTCAGCATTGACGAATCACTTGCACATTCATCAGGAGCTTTGTCTATCATGGCGTGAATGATAACGGAAGACCGATTCAATGGATTGTGGCATGGGACAATACAACCAATGTCCCAAAAAATCAAGTAACTATATAATTGGGCTAGCTAGCGAGTATAGTTTATATTGAAGTTAATATTGTACTGGTTTACTTCTCTATCTGTCTCTATATATATAATCATATGTGCATGCATTTAGCATTTAGATTTTAACATATGATCGTATGAATATATGCTACTAGTTTTATCAAATTCATTATTAGTCATTTTAACCCAAAATAATAATAGTAATTGTGAGACATATATAATTGTATACGTACTTATGATATTGAAATGTAGATATACACTGAAGTTCGTGCACCAGCTAGCGTTGAATGGAATGTGATAAAACAAAATCTACCTCTAAATCGAAACTCTAATAGCTATGATAGATACTTAGCCCATGTATCGAATACTGATGGCAATTTCCTTGAAATTTGTAATAAAAAAGAAGAGAAGTCAAACACAGACATATTCACTGCATCCATTGCATCAACATCATTCACTGCTATGATTGCTCAATCATCAAAGAAGCAACTTTAACTTTCTAAGTCAATAGATTTCTCATATGGCAAGACTTACAAGATTTCCATTGAAAGAAAATGCCTTTAAGACATAAGTTGATCTCTTTTAATGTTTTTGAATTTCGTTTAATATAGGAAGATGTTAATTAGCTTCCTTATTGATCATAGCTTCCTTCTTTGCTCAAAACTGCACCTCTATAAATTCTCTTCATTCTATAAACCTAACATACAAGAAATAATACACACGGTTGGTAACCTTCTTCATGGTATTAGAGCATTATTCCGCACATATCACTATTATGGAATCTCAAAATGAATTTTCTTCGCAACCAAATACTAGCACCAGAGCTTTCATTCCACAAGAACCCATCATAACCGCTTAATCTTTTCACCAGTGTACCAATTTGATTTTAGTCAAATTGAATGCCTCAAACTTTCTCCTTTGGCATTTACAAATCATTCCATTAGTGAGAAGTCTTGGAATATATCATCATGTCACTAACGGTGAACCACCATATGAAGTTTTACATGATGAAAAGGAAGTCCTTACTATAAATCCAAACCACAATGCATGGATTAATAATGATGGGTTGTTGACAACCTGGCTGCTTTGTATTATGTCCAATGAAATTCCAAGTTTGAATGTAGGTATTGATAGTGCATTTCTGCTATAGAAATCCTTAGAAGACCAGCTGTTACCATCAACAAAAGAACAAGAACATGTTCTTAAGGACAAACTTGCTTCACTTAAGAAAAGAGGTCTTTCAATGGATGAATACTTGAAAAAATTCAAACAAGTGTGTGACAATCTTGCTACCAATAATGCTCCAGTTTCAAACGTAGATAAGGTGTTTTCATTTGCTCGAGGGCTTGTCATAATTATAAGGATTTTAGAGTTGCCATGCTGGCATAACCACCTTGCACGTTGTTCAATTAGTTCATTTTTGCGTTACAAAGTCACAGCCACAGGTTGGAAATTGAAGATGAAGAACATGACAATAATCAAACTTATTTTGGACTATGTGGCCATGGAAGAAGTCGTAGAGCTCGTGGTGGTGGCTATTTCAATTCAAAAGGAAAAGGCTTTACACTAGTAGGGAATTTCACTGAAACCAAGAAACCAAAAATCAAAACCAATGTTGAAGGCAATTATAGACAAAATAGTGAAGGTAAAATTATTTGTCGAATATCACTACAAAAAATCTAGGCAATGACTACAAAAATCCTAGTGACAAAAGAAAATTTATCACTTTACATAGGCAATTAGTGACAAAAATTTTCTCTATCATGTTTAGTGATTGGGTCATTTAATTAGTGATAATCACCTTCTTTTGTAACTAATTGCCCTTTAAAGTTTGAAGGGAAATTTTTTTTGAATATATTTGATGTTAATAGTGACAAAATTTTATATTTGTAACTAATTTAAAATATTAGGTGTCACAGATAACTTTAGATACTACTGTGACAAATAAAAACTAGTTAATTTATATAGACGATTAGTGACAAAAATTTTCTTTGTCACATTTAATGATTGGATCATTTAATTAGTGATAAATTCTTACTTTGTCATCTAAATTTGTAACTAATTGCCCTTTGAAGGCAATCTTTTTTTGAATTTATTTGATGTCAATGGTGAATAAAATTTTACATTTGTAACTAATTTTACTAAATAGATAACGCTGACAAAGATATTGGATGTCACAGATAACTTTAGATACTACTATGACAAATGAAAACTTGTCGGTTTATATAGGTGATTAGTGGGAACAATTTTCGTTATTACATTTAATGATTGGGTTATTTAATTAGTAATAAATTCTTACTTTGTCACCTATATTTGTAACTAATTGCTCTTTGGAGGGAAATTTTTTTTAATTTATTTGATGACAATGGTGACAAATATTTTTTGTAACTAATTTTAATATAAATATAAAATAAAGGATACCTCCCTCGATGAAGCTTTCTTCTTCCCCAACTAGCAGCCTCGATGCTTTACAAAACCCATGTAGGCCGAACTTCCATTGGAAAATCGCTCTACTCTTGATACCGATCCACCACACCACCACCTCAGCCACCAAGCCCAGTCTAGCAGTGACCGAACCACGGTGAGAATACTCTAAATGACTACCCGATGCATTGGGGAAGACTGAACACAAGCGATCACTATTTTAGTTTGATTGCTGGAAATTAGTGGTTCTAAGATCTTAGGGCCTACATTTTCCACCATTATTAGACTATTGAGCTCAAATCGAAGCTTAGATTGGCTTCAAATTAGCTCATTTGCAAAGTATGAAGGAATCTACTTTGACAACAAATTTAAAGCAAAGTCTACGGTCATCGGTAGCTATCGTTGAGCAAATAAAGGTCATAAAGTTGTTATTCCCTTCACAAGCTTCACTTTGGTATATAGTTTGTCCATTATTGTTGGTTATTTAAGAATTTTCCTTTTTAGAACTATGATTTTTCTTGGAATTAGAATGGAAGTTTCACTCAAGGATACTGCCAACTATATATGATAGTATTCGATGCATGATATTGTATGCTTTTGTTATTGGTTTTCTCCAAGCTCAATTCATTTCTTTACCATGACTATATATATATATGTTGTTAGTTCTAGATGTGATCGACCAAATGTAATTGAGTATGTTTAGCTCAATGATTCTGAGGAACATGGTGAAGAAACATCATTAATGAAGAAGGTCAATTATATATGCTCTATATATTTCATTCATTTTTTTTTTTTATTTAGGATCCTTGGAGATGATTGCTACTTTGAAAGATGGAGATGGACATTAGTTAGACGGTATAGGCAGCAATCATGTTTTTTCCCCCCCTAGAAATAGAGAATGTTTTTTGTTATTTTTTTCCTTTTAGTGTAAGCTTATTGTATTTGGTACACCTTGCATAGTATATTTATATATATATATATATATATATTTAAGTGCGTATATAGTAATATGAGCTGTAACTTTCACATTGTGTTTGTAATAGCTAAATATGATTATTCCTTTGGAAAAAGTAAAGGACCAAAGGAATGAGGTCAGATTGACCCACATCGAAGAAGAGGTGGGAATGCTTGGCAGGTAAAGGATTGCCAACTTATACGAAGTTAAGAAGTCTTAAGCTTGTTGTTTTCTCCTTGCTAATTAAATTAGATTTCTATTAAATGACTCTTTTTCTTTTTTTTTAATAATATAGGATCCTTGGAGAATATATTGATGAACTGCATTGGACGATGGAGATTGTAAAGATTTAGTGGGTATAGGCAACCATCTTGTATATATATATATGTATTCTTTTTCCCTAGAATTACGAACTGTTTTCGTTTATATTTTTCTTTTAATGTAATCTTATTGTATTTGGTACACATTATATTAGTATTAGTTGGTCCTTAATGAATTTTGTAGTACAAGATAAACATTTAATAAAGTATTATTCTTTTATGTTAACTGCATTTCAAAAGTGTTATTTTATATCTGTAAATGATAATTAATGATATTATAATTAATTAGTAAGATCTAATAAAAAACATCTTTTTCAAATAAAATTGGTAATTGATATAATATTTTTAGTTACAAAACTGTTGTCACCAAATAAAAAAGGTAGTTTCGGTGACAAATTGAATAACTTAACCATGGTTTATGTCATATCATAACAAGTCGGTGACAAAAAGTTGTTAACTTATCATTGGAAAGGCTCAATGACAAATCAAATTTGTTATTGACGTTTTAAGTTACAAATCAGATGTGTCACTGATGGTTTACGTGATAAATAATATTTTGTCGCCTAACTATATGTATTCTTATTGATGGATAAGCTTGACCAATTCTTACAACTGTATTGGTAATAAAATGTGTACATACAATGACAAAAAGAGGAGGGTTAAATGACAAAAACCGATGTGATGGTAAAGCTCCAATCTATGACAAAGATATTTTTTGTCATAATTACATGCTCTTTCGATGACAAATTACATAGTTTACCATTAAACTGCTTTGTGACTGGTCTATCACAGCAAACACAAGACGATCTAATTTTGCCACCTAAATGTAATAAGGTGACAAAAATGGCCCTTACGTGACAAATTAGTTGTGTAGTTGTTGCCCAAATTTTTTTATAGTGTATTTGATAAACTTAATCATAGTGCCATAGATTGCTAGTATAGATTTGATCATTCATATATCAAAGATAACATCCCAAAAACACTAGCAACACTCAACATTGCAAACAACTCCAATCCACTTCTATGTAGATTCGGGTGCCACTGCACACATGATAAATGACAATGGTAAAATAAGTAATTCTTATCCTTGTGAAGGTAGATAGTATATATGTCGGCAAAGGGAATAGCCTTGCAATATCTCACATTGGTAATGCTAAACTAAAAACTGAAAATGGATGTTTAGATCTTCAAAATGATCTTGTAGTTACAGAATTGAAAAAGAACCTCTTATGAATTAGTTAACTAATAACAGATAATGATTGTATTTTTGAATTCTCATCTAATGGTTTTATGATAAAGGACTACAATCAAAGAATCATAGCAATAGGGTATAAGAAGGGAAAGCTGTACATTCTGAATGAAGGAAAGCATCATGCTTTAAGTGCAACAAACCCCTCGACAAATCTTTGGCACCAACGCTTAGGACATCCTAGTTTAAGGGCTTTAAAAAGTTTACATTCCAATAACGTTATTACTGTTTTCAGCTGGATAAATAAGTTTAGTGTTTGTACTAGTTGTTAATTAGGGAAGAGCTGCAAACTTCCTTTTTCTTTATCTAATAAAATTTCATTGTTTCTTGTAGAAAAGATCCATTGTGATATTTGGGAGCCTCAACATTTTCCACATAAAAATACCGTTTCTATGTTGCTTTCATTGATGATTATTCTAGGTACACTTGGCTATTTCCTTTGCATAAAGAATTAGAATGTTTTGAATGTTTCGAATGTTTCCTTAAATTTCAAAGAATAGAAGAGAACCAATTCGACAAATGAATTAAAATTCTTCAGAGTGATGGAAGAGGTAAGTTTATATCTTCAGCTTTCAATGAACACTTAGGTAAGCATGGAATTGTTCATCAAATGTCATGTCCAGGAACCTCAGAACAAAATGGGGTTGCTGAAAGGAAACATAGGCATGTGGTGGAAATGGGTTTAACTATGATGCTCCATGCCAATGTACCCATGAAATTATGGGTGGAAGCTTTCTTAACTACAACTTTTCTCATTAATAGATTACATTCATCTGTTTTAAAAACTAAAACCCAATATTTTCTTCTACTTAAAAGGCATCAAGATTATCAATGTTTGAGAGTCTTTGGTTGCATGTGCTACCCTTATCTTTAGAATTATGCAGTAAATAAATTTTCAAAGAAAACTCTTCCTTGCATCTTCATTGGATACAGCTCCTAACATAAAGGATTCTGCTGTTTTCATCCAACAACCGATCGGGTTTGCATCAATAGGCATGTTGGTTTTTATGAACAATGTTTTCCATAGTTATCTACCAATATTAACTCACAAAAACATCTTGACACTACTAGAAATGCATTGATAAATGACACAATTAATGCGTTGCACAAAATCAAGATCGATGTATTATGTGGCGTCACCTAATGTCCTGTCGCTAAATCCATAAGATAACATGCGATGCATTAATAGTGTCGCCTTATCTTAAAAAAATACCGACGATGTAAAACAATGCATCGCTAAACGTTCAAAGAAAATGCCATGCTACCGAAATGAGTCTCCTATTTTTTGCGTTTTTAGCAATGCATTTAAAATAGTGTAAGATTTAGTAGATGACTTTTAATGATACATTTAACAAATGCATTAGATTTTATATTCGCCTTTTAGCGATGCTTTTAAAAAATGCGTCAAATTTGATGTTCCACTTTTAGAGACGCATTTCTGTAAAGTCTCACCCTTTATCTTGATCATGTAGCGACGTTGTATGAAACAGTCGCTAAAATATCTTTTAGCAATTGTTTTTTAAAGCGTTGCTAAATATATTTTGCTAAGGTGTCACTAAAAAAGCCAGTGAAAGGAGACTCTTCGGAAAACGTCATTAAAGGTGGAAAAACAATGTCACCCAATATGTTAGGCGACACTGTTTGTTTTAATGCATTGCCCTTTTTTTTTTTAATTTGCTTATTTTTAATTTTTTAAAAATTGATTAAAATAGTAAAAATATTAAAATAATTAAAATACAAAAAAACTAAAACTAGCTTCACCCAAAATAATTAGAATACAAAAATTTAAAATAAATATTTCCATAACAAAATAATTATCAAATAAGTTAAATATTATCTCATTGACATATTTTTACATAATTTGGTAAACTATTGTATGTGCAAAAGCAAGTTCAATATTAATTAAACTTCCATGAATGTATACTCGTTCAGATGGAAGTTGACATCCTTTTCTTGACGATATTACACCCTTATACTGCATATGAAAAATTAAAAAAGTTAGTAACACTTGTGTGAAATAAATAAATATTAATTATTATTAAATTATGTAATTTAGTAAATGAAAAATTAAAGAATATTACCATTGTTCTTAAGATTTGGCGAGACACATTTCTCCTAATTAAAAGTGGAAAACTCACAATGAAGCGGATTAGAAAATTAATTAAATGAATAATAATAAATGTCATAAATATTACTTAAAACATAAGTAATAAATCTACGTATCCCCTCATAGTCATTATGAACATAGCCACTCTCACATTCATCCTCATTATCAAATTCATCGACACTTACTGTATGACAAATGGATTGTGAGCCATCGTAGTATCTCCAAGAACATCTTCTTCAACAAAAATACGATGTCGTGGTGAAGTTAAAATAAGAGACCATCTCGAATCAAGTTGATCTTCAACATAAAATGCTTGTTAAACTTAGCAAAACAATGTCAAGCAATATCACAAACAAAATATCTACAAAAGCAAGATTAAGAAAATCCAATGAACCTCACCTGCGGTTAAAATGAAAAAAAAAAAAAAAAAAAACCAACCCACTACATGTCTTCGCCAACCACAAAGAAAAAAGAAACTCACCTAAACAATGGAGATGAAGAAAGTAGAAACCCAGCTAACCACGAAGGTAACACAGAGAAACCCAGCTTCCAACGGCAACGTAGGCAAATGAAAAATGAAACCCAAAATATCCCACTCTTCAAATCTCTCTAAGATTGCTTCCAAATCTAATATCTATTAGGTAGTGTACTTGATGTAGTTTTAGAAAAGAAAATGGATTCAAAGGTGCACGTAAAATTTTTAAAATGCACCAAAAATTTTCAGAAAATAGCAAAAAGGAAACCCTTCTGAAGATGCTTTTTTAATTTTTTTAATTAAGAAAACAGACGACGCATTTACATCTTAAAGTGTCGCCTGTTCCATCAATGTCTTTGTTTATTTATTTTAATTAGTTTTTTACTCTTCATTTAAAAATAAATACTGAAAATATTTCTTATATATGTGAAACAAAATTACCAAAGTGAGAGTTTAGTTATTTTGTTTTCTAAGTACAATTTACTGTAAAATCTTGTAAATTTTATTTATTTATTTTTTAAAAAAGGGAATAAGCGACACATTTACAGCAGACAACATCACCTCTTTTAAGTTTTTTTTTTTTTTTAGTTCCTTAATTTGATGGAACATGGGATGCATAAAAAGAAAAAAGAGTCGTCAGATACTTTTTATTTTTCCTTTTTTAATAGTTATTAATTTGCTTTTGAAGTACAATTTATTTGCTTTTAAAAGTTGCAAGTACTAATTTTTTTTTTTTAAATTAAGAGAACAGGCGACACATTTACAATTAAAAGCGTATCATTTTCTGTCAATTTCATTCTTTTTCTTTGATTAATTTTTTTATTTTTCATCTGTAAATAAACACTGAAAATATTTCTTAAAAGTGTGAAGCAAAATTTCGAAGATTGCTATTTATTTTTCTGTTTTTCAAGTACACCTTTATTCTTTATAAAATTTGCATGTCTTCTAAAATTTTTGTTTTTTTTTTTAATTGAGAGAATAGGCAATGCATTTTATTTAAGAAGGGTCACCCATTCTTGAATTGTGGGATCAAGTGACGTATTATGGTCGAAAAGCGTTGCCTGTTCCATTTTTTTATATTTTCTTTATAATCTTTAAATAGTTTTTTACTTGTTCATCTACAAATATATTCATGACCAATCCAATGAACATAAATTCCATTGATCTAAAAATAGAAAACAGTTTTGTCAATGCTATTCTCAATTATTCACATATATGTGTATAGATGAGACACAAAATATCTGAAGACTTAATTTGCAATAGGGTATTGAATAAAGAATTCTAATTCAACAAGAATTTATTGACCAATTTAGCTACATAAGTATGTTAAATGAGCTTTACTTTCATGTATTTATGTTCAATGATAGCTTACTTGTTTTTAAAAATTGAAAGTCTATTAAATTGCTTTTTTTAAAAATTAAAAAATTAAAAAATTGAAGGAACATACGATGCAATCCCATCCAAAAGCGTCGCCTATTCCATGTTTTATTTTTTTAATCTTTAATTATTTTTTTGATTACTCATCTACAAATTAAAAAAAAGCATATTTGAAAAATAAAAAAAAATTACTAAAAACAACTTTCAAATTAAAAAAAAGGTAAAAACTGGTTCGGTGAAAAGGCGACGTATTTGTTGAAAAAGGGGTTGCCTATTCCTATATTTGGTGACCATTTTCTAAAAACGTGTCGCCTATTTTATATTAAACATCCTCCAAAATTTGCAAGTCTCTTAAAGTAAATTGTATTTTTGTATTTTTAAAAAATGCATCACCTAAAACTATATTAGTTATTTCTTGTTGCGTTATTTACATCCAAGTCATTTGGTCTGGTGGTGTGGTAATTTCTTAATAGTGTAAGAGGTTCTGGGTTCAATACTTGGCATGGCCCAATCTAATTTTATTTGTTTTATGGGTTTGTACAGGAGTAAATAAAAAAATTAAAAAAAAAAAAGAAAAGGGGATGATGCGTCGCCTAAAACTATATTAGCTATTTCTTGGTTCAATTCTTGGATGGCCTTATCTGATTTTGTTTTTTTATGGATTTGTACATGTGTAAATAAAAAAATTGAAAAAAAAAAAGAAAAAGAAAAGGCGACGCATTTGTTCAAAAATGTGTCGTCTATTCCTTTATTTGACAACTCTTTTTGAAAAAAATGCATCGCCTAAAACTATATTATTCACGACTTTCAGTATCTTATCGATGGCTTCTCTTGCATTACCGGGCATGAGCGATTTTGTTATAGAATTGATAGTATTTTTTGGAATACTTACTAGCCAAAAATATCTTTTAACTACAAAAATAGTAATTACTTTTGTAATGGCAGTTGGAATGATATTAACTCTTATTTACTCATTATCTATGTTATGTCAGATGTTCTATGGATACAAGTTGTTTAATGCTCCAAACTCTTTTTTTTTTTTTTTTTTTTTTATTCTGGGCCATGAATGCTATTTGTTTCACTCACTATACTACTACCTATAATAGCTATTGGGATTTATCCGGATTTCATTTTCTCACTATCAGTTGATAAGGTCGAAGCTATTCTATCTAATTTTTTTATTGATAGTTTTCCTTAGCAAACAAACCAAAACATCAAACAGAAATCCTATGACTGTGAAAATCGTTCGTTGTAAAATAAAAAAATTCTTTTTTCTTCTTGTAAGTTTAACTAACAAAAATAAAAAAATGAATTGGAATTCTATTTTAACCAGATATGTACGCCATTGAGAAACCTTTGAATCATTTATATTACTTGATTCAAAGGTTTCTTAATGACTTACATGAAGTTTTCTTATATATATGCTTACGTTGTCCTAGGTTTGTATTCGTGAAGCCCTTTCTTCAATTCAATTTGATATTTATGTAGATGAACCATAATGATGCAACCCTATTCCTAATAGATTAACTCCAAAATAGCATCTCCAAATTACAAGAAATCCCATCGATGCCACAATTGTGGAATTTACACTTTTAAAATTTGTTCGAGTATGTAAATAAATCGCAAATATGGTCCAAGTAATAAATGCCCAAGTCTCTTTAGGATCCCAATTCCAATATGATCCCCATGCTTCATTACCCCACACCGCTCCCGAAAGGATACCTATGGTTAAAAAGATAAACCCAAGGCCAATAATATGATAGCTTCAAAGATCCAATTGTTGAATCAATTAAGATCTGTGATAATTCCTAGAAGAAAGAAATGAAGTGGTTTGTAAAACATTGTTTCTTTCGTTGACGTATTGAATCTCACCAAAAGAAAGTCGATCATTTACAAAATTGTTGCTTTTACTAGAAGTCCTTATTAATTTTTGAAATGTAACGACTAGAAGAGCTATTGATAATAACAATCCGCATAAAAGAGCTGCATAGCCTAATACCATCATATTGATGTGCATCATTAACGAATGGGATTGAAGAGTCAGGACTAATACTGCAGATTGATGCATTTCAGTTAAAAGACCCAAAGTAACAAAACCTTGGGTAAAAATAGCACTTGGGGCGGTTATTGCGTTTAAATTAAAACGATTTTTTTATTTTTTAAAATAGGGAACCAGATGAATAATGAAATAACTCCATGAAAGAAAGATTAATGATTCATATAAATTACTTAATGGTAAATGTCCCAAATAAATCCACCGGGTAACTAATAATCTTGTTATACAGAAAAAAGTAGCTATCATGCCCTTTTATGATGAATCATATAGGCCTACGATTTCATCGACTTAGAAGGTTATTAAATGAATTGTAATTACAATTGAAACGATCGAAAAGGATGTATGAGGTAATATATGCTCTAAAGTTGAAAATATCACAAATTTTTGAAATTAAAAACGGGGTACCTCAATTATAGGAATGGAAATCGGGAATTGATTTCATTATAGGACTTCCTTTTTTAGAAGATGCCATGCCACCACTCGGACTCGAACTGAGATGCTCTAGCACTGTTTCCTAAAAGCAATGTGTCTATAGATTTCACCATAACGGCTTGTTCGAAATCATAATAACCTATTTTTATTCAATGGTCGAGATTAAAGGAAACAATTTAATGCAATATATTTTAGGAAACATTAAAATTGATGATTAAAAAAAACTTTTTGAAATTTTCAAAATTAGGGATTTGAACGTATCATTTTCAACAAGAATCCTTATTTTTCTCAGTATATCATTATATTTAGTATTAGGTTGTCAGTTTTATTTAACTTAACACTGGGTTTTTTTTAGAATTTATTAGTTTATGCTCGATTAAACGGGAACAATTGTACCTAGATATTTCGGACTTCGATCAAAGGATAAAACTCAAAAATGTTCTTTATCTTTATAATGTGCATTTTTTAATGATTCATTTCTCATTTATGGGAATTTATGAATCTACAAAAAAATTATCCATGAAGAAAAAATCGGTAGAGTCTTTGTATAATCACCTAAAAAGGGTAAAAGGGTTTTTTATTAATTCGGGTGAAAGTTAGGGATATAGAGTGATATGAACTTAGAGAAATAAGAATTTAGAAAGTGATAAGACACATTTTAAACTTAATCAATTAGTTTTAATGATCTATTATATTAAATGATCTATTGATTTTGACTAAAGATATTATACCTGCTCTTCTATATTCTATAGTATTCTAAATATATTAGAATATAAATATATAGTATAAAAATAATATAAATAAAAAAGAAAAACTTTTGTTATTATTGAATTATCAAATCGATGGGGAAAATAAGAATCCCCACCTTGAAAATTATAAAACATACTAACAAGAAAGGTGAAATCTTGTGCTTTCTTTTACTCTTTTTTCACACAAAAAAAAAAAGCATTTTTAGTTTTTCCAATTCAGTCAACATAAAATTCTTTATTCGACTATAAGAGCAAAACAACTTCAATTTATTTAATATTACTATTGATTGGATCAAACCATTAAAGAATATAAATTATTCCTTTTATAAGTTTAATTATTTTAACTTTGATAAATTATCAATTTTTTTTATTTTTATAACTTATAAAGTATAAAATAAAAATCAAACTAAAAAAAATTTAAACAAATTCAAAATAAAAAACTGAAACTAGATTACGTTTTGAGTTTAAATCGATTAAGATTTTTCCCAATCTTGGATTGTTTATTTGTTGCACAAAAAAAATAATTTTGAATTCCTCGTAGAAAGAGATTTCGCTAGTGAAAAAGCTTTCAATGCTGCCAAATATCCCTTCCTTTTCCAAATATTTTTCCGAATGCGTTTTTTCCTTTCTATAGAGGTGCACTTTTTTGAAACTGCCATTAAAAAATTCTAATAGGTTATTCATTACCAGGGTTGGATGTCAAAGACATCTATTGTTCAAAACCAATTGTTCTTTACTATTAATCATAATTATCGATCTATTTATTCTCTAGATTGTACTTCTTTTATAAAAAGATGGATCTAGGAAAATCGCATAAAATATTACTAACAACATAAACAATATGGTGGTTTTTAAAAATTAAATACAAATTTTTTTATTTTTTTTATTTTTTTCTATTCCATACAATTTGATACAACATCTGGAAGGAAGATTTGTATTTATTTTATTGGTACTCTTATGTCTTCCTTCAAATTGATATCTTCTATATCTATAGAATCTACTATTCAATAGAACTAGAATTGATTAGAGTTGATATGAGAAAAAAAGAATACAAAGAAAAAAACCTGTGCCTGTCTATCTCTGTCTAGTTTTTTTTTTTTTTTTCCCATCATCCAAAATTTTATACATGGAATAAAATACATCAAAATGTTTAATAACCTAGCCCCTATCTTTATTAAAAATAAAAACTTTAGTAATTTGTTTCTATTAATTATTCATTTTATTTAATTGGTCAAGCTCGATAAATGAGTAAATCTAATTAAATTTTAAAAATTAGAATGAGACTAGTAGTTAATCTGCAAAAAGATACAGGATAGATGGTTTTATAAAAGCTATTTTAGGAATTGCTTCTTTAAATTTTATATAAAGTCATGTGTTGGAGTCATAGTTTCTGTCTCATAACCTTTCCGACAAATGTCTTTTATTGGAATAGAAGACAATCAATCGGTTCAAATTCGTTACTGATTCTAAATAATCCAACTAAAACTAAAATAAATAACTTTTATTTTATGAGTTAAATTGGGGTTATTTATGCTTCACATATTTATGCTTCATATCACAATAAAAAATTGTTTTTGGTGAAATTTTTTATCCTTGCTCTATATATATAAATAAATTATTGTAATACGTAATACTAATAAAAAATTAATTTTTCATTTTTTTATATCTTCATAAAACTTGACTTAATAATTTAATAAAAAAACATATTTTTTTCACTAGTAACTTTGTCATATCGTTTGACCAACTCTAACCTCTTGATTTGAAATATTTGAGGCGGTTGAGAAAGATTCAGAATAATTAAAGCTAGAAAATTCTATTTCAGTTTTGTATATCTTAACTTTGTTTAATTAACTGACCATTTTCAAAAGAAATAAAAGTCGGTAAATCAGATACAATTAATTAAGATAAAAAGATTATTTTTTATGGAATATAAATATCAATATTCATAGATCATACCTTTCATTCCCCTTCTAACTCCTATGTTAATAGGAGTAGGACTTCTACTTTTTCCAACGGTAATAAAAAATCTTCGTCATATGTGGGTTTTTCTTAGTGTTTTACTGTTAAGTATAGTTATGATTTTTTCCGCCCATATATTTATTCAACAAATAAATAACAGTTTTATTTCTCTATCTGTATGGTCTTGGACCATCAATAATGATTTTTCTTTAGAATTTGGCTATTTAATTGATCCACTTACTTCTTTTATGTTAGTATTAATCGCTACTATTGGAATTATGGTTCTTATTTATAGTGATAATTATATGTCTCATAATCAGGGATATTTGAGATTTTTTGCTTATATGAATTTTTCTAATACCTCAATGTTAGGATTAGTTACTAGTTTAAATTTGATACAATTTTTTTTTTTTTTTGGGGAATTAGTTGGAATGTGTTCTTACCTATTAATAGGTTTTTGGTTCACCCGACCTATTGCGGCAACTGCTTGTCAAAAGGTGTTTGTAACTAATCGTGTAGGGGATTTTAGGTTATTATTAGGAATTTTATGTTCTTGATTGGATAATGGGTAGTTTAGAATTTAGGTATTTGTTTGAAATATTCAATGCGTGGTTGATAATAATGAAGTTGATTTTTTAGTTGTTACTTTGTGTGCCTGTCTATTATTTGCTGGTGCAGTTGCTAAATCTGCCCAATTCCCCCTTCATGTATGGTTACTCGATGCTATAGAAGGACCTACCCCTATTTCTGCTTTTATACACACTGCTACTATGGTAGCAACCGGAATTTTTCTTGTAGCTCAGCTTCCCCCGCTTTACATAGTTATACCTTTCATAATGAATCTAATAGCTTTTATTTTGATAATAACATTACTTTCAGAAGCCACTTTAGCTTTTGCTCAAAAAGATATTAAGAGGGGTTTAGCTTATTCTACAATGTCTCAATTAGGTTATATGATGTTGGCTTTAGGTATGTGATACGAACCTAGGACGATCTGCTCCTAAACCCGTATTATATTAGCCTGGATCTAAATATGTTCAAGCTCTAATGGTCACCTTAACCCCTAACCAACGTGTGATTAGAAACCTTGATATATAGTGAAGACACCACAATAAGTGATGGAAGTCCTATTGATAAATCAAACTAAAACACTCACGCTCTAATGGTGTTTTAGGTGTTCAAAAGAACAAAGAGAAATTCAATCTCACAAAATAAATTTTGAATATTATTAATGGCATGTTCTTCCTAAAAAATAAGCCCCTTTATAGGCTAAGATAAAACAAAATAAAACCTAAAACAAAAAGGAAAAACCAGCCATGCAATGAAGAATCCTAATATGGCCGAAAGTCTCCTCCTTTCCTAATCTAATTTGGATGAATTAATTCCTTTATTTTGAATTAGGAATTAATTAATTTACAATGAAAATAATAAAATAATAAATTTCCTAAACTTATTTGTCCAGAAAATAAATAAATAAAAATCAAAAGGTAATGGTAATTTTCTAAAATAAAAAGTCAGAATCAAATTAGGAAACTAAAATACTAGCTTTTTGACTATGTTGATTTTGACCAATCTTTGACCAATTTGAGCTCCAAATCAGCTTCAATATGCTTTGTAGGATTCCAAATAAGCTTATTATGGATTCCCACACGTTGCCCTTGCTTGGAAGAAAGAGAAATAGCCAACTCAGCAAAATACAGTAAAGCCAGCAAGCAATACAGCAATTTTCGGCCAAATTTTGAAATTGTCTGTACAAGTCCGTAAAAGTTGGTTTTACTTCTGCCTTAACTTGTTTCCATGACATCTTAGTGATATTTATTGAATTCATAAGCATCTCCATCTCCTTGTAATAATCCTCCACGGACCTACTTCCTTGAGATAAAGATTGAAGCCTGTGGTGCAGGAACCTATGATAGTGTGATGGTACGAATCGCTTCCTCATGGCTCCTTTCATTTGTCGCCATGTAGTAATCAAGTCATCACCAACTCTCCTTTGGGTGCTTTGCTCATTGGTCCACCATTGGAGTGCATAATGACCAAACTCCATTGCTGCCAACTTCACCTTCTTGGCCTGCGAATAGTTATGACAATAAAAAATCATCTCCATTCTCTCCTCCCATTCCAAATATGCCTTCGAATCACTTTTTCCCATGACAGGTGGAATGTTTACCTTGATAGTCCCTAGATCATGATCTTCATTCCTTGCTGGTCTCCCATGGATTGGCCTTTCTTGAGGTTCAAAAAATTTCATCAAATGCCTCATCCAAGTCATCTCCAAAGTTACTTCCCCCGAATTCCTCTCTTGGTCGCCCTTGGAGTCCTCCACCTCTACCTCGTCCTCCATGAGCATCCAATCTTATATTTGGCCCTCTTTGTGATGTTTCTATCATTTGCTCACCACTCCCCGTAGCTCGAGAACCACCATGGAATCCTACGAACTCTTATTCATTAATTCTTAAAGGTGGATCTCCTCTTCTCACCCTTAAATCTGCCATGTTAGTATAAATAACATAAAAATAAAATAAGACCTCACCAAATTCACTCCCTCACGTGTTTCACTCAAACAAGAACTCGATATGCGTGTTTGCACACTAATTTTGGCTTTTAACCCTCTTTTGAGCTCACACTCTCTTGCCTTTTTCCTCTCAATGAATTATCTCAAAGTTCTAACTAAAATACCCACAAAACAGCAATTAGATCACAAGTATGTTTTAATTAAACTTATCAACAAAATAGTAGCAAAAAGCAAGTAATACCAAATGAATTAACAAAACCTAGTTTTCAGCTTTCTAGGCAAAATAAAGCAAAATAATAAGGAAAATTTTGGAATTAGCAAGAACTGGACCAGATTGTAAGAGATTAAAGATTCAAGAATAGAATTTAGAAAAAAGAATTTCAAACATGAACAAGAATCAAATCGAACAAAAATATAGGATAGTGTTGGTTGTTGTCCTTGTAATTCAAGTTTTGTATCAAATCTTTCAACTAATTTTAATCAAATAATTTGACACCCAAATTTAAATATCCAGCAACAAAAATAATTCTTCAGAAATTCAAAATATTGGATAAATAATCAACAAAACAGCAGCTCCAATAAATTTCCAGCAACAAATTTCAACACCAACAAACTGAAATTTATTTTTTTTATTCGGCTTTTCTTCATCCTTTTTTGTTTCATGCTCACAGATCATAAAAAAACTGCAGTAGCAAGAATCAACACCAAAATTGCAATTCCAACACCAAATAATAACCAAACCCGTGACCTCCAACAAAATACAAAAGTGCAGTTTTTTTTTTTTCTTAATCTGTTTAGCTGTTCTCTTCTTTTTTTTTTTTTTGATATATGAATGTAAATATTTAAGACTAAAATAGCAAAAAAAAATCAACAAAAGCAAAAATTAACAAGAACAATTGATGAAAAACAACCAACAAACTAGGAAACAAAAATATGATAAAACTAGAAATCCTAATTTAACTAGGAATGAATTTTTATTTTTTGTATTTTTAAATATGCAGAACGTGTATGATGATAGAAGCAACCTTAACCTAATGCTAAAGTTGCAGATTAACACAACCAAAAAAGAGAGAAAATAAAGATAGATCAAACCTGAACAAAATTCGGCTTTGATACCAAATGATACGAACCTAGGACGACCTGCTTCTAAACCCGTATTATATTAGCCCGTATCTAATTATGTTCAAGTTTTAATGGTCACCTTGACTCCTAACCAACCTGTGATTAGAAACCTTGGCATATAGTGAAGACACCACAATAAGTGAGGGAAGTCCTATTGATAAATCAAACTAAAACACTCACGCTCTAATGGTGTTTTAGGTGTTCAAAAGAACAAAGAGAAATCCAATCTCACAAAATAAATTCTGAATATTATTAATGGTGTGTTCTTCCTAAAAACGAAGCCCTTTCATAGGCTAAGAGAAAAAAAATAAAACCCTAAAACAAAAAGGAAAAATCGACCATGCAATGAAGAATCCTAATATGGCCGAAAGTCTCCTCCTTTCCTAATCTAATTTGGATTAATCAATTCCTTTATTTTGAATTAGGAATTAATTAATTTACAATGAAAATAATAAAATAATAACTTTCCTAAAATTATTTTTCCAGCAAATAAATAAATAAAAATCAAAAGGTAATGGTAATTTTCTAAAACAAAAAGTAGAATCAAATTAGGAAACTAAAATACTAGCTTTTTAACTATGTTGACTTTGACCAATCTTTGACCAATTTGAGCTCCAAATCAGCTTCAATATGCTTTGTAGGATGCCAAATAAGCTTATTATGGATTCCCACACGTTGCCCTTGCTTGGATGAAAGAGAAATAGCTAACTCAGCAAAATACAGTAAAGCCAGCAAGCAATACAGCAATTTTCTGCCAAACTTTGAAATTGTCTGTACAAGTCCGTAAAAGTTGGTTTTACTTCTGCCTTAACTTGTTTCCATGACATCTTAGTGATATTTATTGAATTCATAAAGATTTGGAACCATTTCTTACTACCCGGACTCCATAAATGCACCAAAACCACTACCTGGGTCTGTATTGGCTTTCACCGATTGTATGTTCAAAACGGGCCTTGTATCTTTAGGTATGGACAAGCCCTATTGAGAACGAATTACCCCCTAGATAAAGGCAACAAGATTATCCTTAAACATCTTAGCATGAGCCCTAGTGATTTTCCTTGTCTTCATCCGTATCGGGTCAGCACCCCAGCTCGTTGTCGGTTGTGCGGGTTCGGGCGGATTCGCATCATTCCCCTCCTCTTGAAAAGGATTTGTCCTCAAATCAAGATCATCACCTGAAGTAAAAGGAGATAATTCAGCAACATCAAATGTGTCACTAACATTATAGTTACCTAGTAAGTAAAGTTTGTCGGCATTTTCATTGATTCGCACCAAAATTTGAAAAGTCCATCCCCTCGAGCCATAAGCTTTGACGTTTGGTACTTCGGAAACCTTTCATTTCTTAAGTGCAACCAAGTCCAATCTCCTGGGTCAAACACTAACACAACAAAATCTAAAAATACATGCTCATTATGGCAAAATTTACACTTTTTAAAGTTAGCAAATAATCTCTTCCAAATTTTCAAATTTCCACAAAGTAAAGCTCTCAACAAGGCAGATAAAGTTCTATACAACAAAAACATTTTTAAATAAGCATCTTTACGATTCATGACAAGAAATGGTTTCTTACTTAAGATAGATTTATTAACATCCCCAAAACTCAAATAAAAATTTTTATTTTTCCTTTCTCATTCACGGATTCATTGAATTTTGCATTACTCTCGACTTTTTCTCCAAGTTTGTCACTCTCGGGTTTGTTAAAATATTTCCACTTAACCTGGGTTTTAGAGGACTTACCTTGGACAGCAAGCTCACCTTTTCCCTCTTTAATGGATGGTGGAGCCGTTGGTGACATACTAGCCTTCTCTTTGAGCTTCTTAGCTTCCCTCCTTTGTTGCATTTGTAGTTGATCTCTAATAGCCTCCTTCGGAGTCAATGGCTCTAGCTTAACCTTCTTTCCTTTAATCTTAAAAACAATAAATTTCCCTCTCCCATAATATATGGCATCTTTATCATATTTCCATGGTCTACCAAGTAGAATATATACCGAATGCATAGGCACAACATCACACAAAACCACATCTACATATTTATCAATGCTGAATTTTACTTTGGCTTGTTTATTAACTTTCATCTCACCACTATTATTAAGCCATTATAATCTATATGGTTCTGAATGTTTAATAGTTGTTAAGCCTAATTTATCAACCACAAGGTTACTAATTACATTGGTACAACTTCCACTATCAATAATCATGCTACAAATCTTACCTTGGATCTCACATCGGGTGTGGAAGATGTTCTCTCTTTGAATTTCATCCTCATCTTTGTATGCAGCCAGCACTCTCCTAGAAACCAAGCTTAATTCAGCATGGGAAGCATTCAAAGTTTCAGCCTCACCTTCAAGCTCTTCCTCCTCCTCTTGCTCAGTTTCATCACCACTTTCCGATTCGAGCTCACCATTACCCTTCAGCACCATGATCCTTCTATTTAGGCATTGGCTAGTAATCTGTCCTCGTCCATGGCACTTAGAACAAATAATTTCTCTTGATCTTGAAGGTTTAGGATCAGATTTTACCTCATTTTTATGTGCTTGGACAGATTCGGCTTTAGGCTCCCTTTTTGGTTGATTAGTGCTTTCTTCTCCCACCTTTGGCTTTGGCTTGTTTCTCCAGCCACTTGGAATTGATCTTCCGCTGTTGGAAACTCCTCCAAAAGATGAGCCTACACCCCTCCTCTTGAATTGATGCTCTAATTTAATAGCCACATGCAACATCTCCTCCAATTCGACATATTGTTGCAATTCTAGTTGATTGGCTATCTCTCGATTCAAACCACCACAGAATCTTGCCATTGTTGCTTCTCTATCCTCATTCATGCTTAACCTCATCATAAGCATCTCCATCTCCTTGTAATAATCCTCCACGGACCTACTTCTTTGAGATAAAGATTGAAGCCTGTGGTGCAGGAACCTATGATAGTGTGATGGTACGAATCGCTTCCTCATGGCTCCTTTCATTTGTCGCAATGTAGTAATCAATTCATCACCAACTCTCCTTCGGGTGCTTTGCTCATTGGTCCACCATTGGAGTGCATAATGACCAAACTCCATTGCTGCCAACTTCACCTTCTTGGCCTCCGAATAATTATGACAATAAAAAATCATCTCCATTCTCTCCTCCCATTCCACATATGCCTCCGGATCACTTTTTCCCATGACAGGTGGAATGTTTACCTTGATATTCCCTAGATCTTCATCTTCATTCCTTGCTGGTCTCCCATGGATTGGCCATTCTTGAGGTTCAAAAAATTTCATCAAATGCCTCATCCAAGTCATCTCCAAAGTTACTTCCCCCGAATTCCTCTCTTAGTCGCCCTTGGCCTCTTCCACCTCTACCTCGTCCTCCATGAGCATCCAATCTTATATTTGGCCCTCTTTGTGATGTTTCTATCATTTGCTCACCACTCCCCGTAGCTCGAGAACCACCATGGAATCCTACGGACTCTTATTCATTAATTCTTAAAGGTGGATCTCCTCTTCTCACCCTTAAATCTGCCATGTTAGTATAAATAACGTAAAAATAAAATAAGACCTCACCAAATTCACTCCCTCACGTGTTTCACTCAAACAAGAACTCGATATGTGTGTTTGCACACTAATTTTGGCTTTTAACCCTCTTTTGAGCTCACACTCTCTTGCCTTTTTCCTCTCAATGAATTATCTCAAAGTTTTAATTAAAATACCCACAAAACAGCAATTAGATCACAAGTATGTTTTAATTAAACTTATCAACAAAATAGTATCAAAAAGCAAGTAATACCAAATGAATTAACAAAACCTAGTTTTCGGCTTTCTAGGCAAAATAAAGCAAAATAAGAAGGAAAATTTTAGAATTAGCAAGAACTGGACCAGATTGTAAGAGATTAAAGATTCAAGAATAAAATTTAGAAAAAAGAATTTCAAACATGAACAAGAATCAAATCGAACAAAAATATAGGATAGTGTTGGTTGTTGTCCTTGTAATTCAAGTTTTGTATCAAATCCTTCAACTAATTTTAATCAAATAATTTGACACCCAAATTCAAATATCCAGCAACAAAAATAATTCTTCAGAAATTCAAAATATTGGATAAATAATCAACAAAACAGCAGCTCCAATAAATTTCCAGCAACAAATTTCAACACCAACAAACTGAAATTTATTTTTTTTATTCGGCTTTTCTTCATCCTTTTTTGTTTAATGCTCCCAGATCATAAAAAAACTGCAGTAGCAAGAATCAACACCAAAATTGCAATTCCAACACCAAATAATAACCAAACCCGTGACCTCCAACAAAATACAAAAGTGCAGTTTTTTTTTTTTTAATATGTTTAGCTGTTCTCTTCTTTTTTTTTTTTTTTTTGATATATGAATGTAAATATTTAAGACTAAAACAGCAAAAAAAAATCAACAAAAGCAAAAATTAACAAGAACAATTGATGAAAAACAACCAACAAACTAGGAAACAAAAATATGATAAAACTAGGAAATCCTAATTTAACTAGGAATGAATTTTTATTTTTTGTATTTTTAAATATGCAGAACGTGTATGATGATAGAAGCAACCTTAACCTAATGCTAAATTTGCAGATTAACACAACAAAAAAAGAGAGAAAATAAAGATAAATCAAACCTGAACAAAATTCGGCTTTGATACCAAATGATACGAACCTAGGATGACCTGCTTCTAAACCCGTATGATATTAGCCCGTATCTAATTATGTTCAAGTGTTAATGGTCACCTTGACCCCTAACCAACCTGTGATTAGAAACCTTGGCATATAGTGAAGATGCCACAATAGGTGATGGAAGTCCTATTGATAAGTCAAACTAAAACACTCACTCTCTAATAGTGTTTTAGGTGTTCAAAAGAACAAAGAGAAATTCAATCTCATAAAATAAATTCTGAATATTATTAATGGTGTGTTCTTCTTCAAAAAGAAGCCCTTTCATAGGCTAAGAGAAAAAAAATAAAACCCTAAAACAAAAAGGAAAAATCGACCATGCAATGAAGAATCCTAATATGGCCGAAAGTCTCCTCCTTTCCTAATCTAATTTGGATTAATCAATTTCTTTATTTTGAATTAGGAATTAATTAATTTACAATGAAAATAATAAAATAATAACTTTCCTAAAATTATTTTTCCAGCAAGTAAGTAAATAAAAATCAAAAGGTAATGGTAATTTCCTAAAACAAAAAGTAGAATCAATTTAGGAAACTAAAATACTTGCTTTTTGACTAAGTTGACTTTGACCAATTTGAGCTCCAAATCAGCTTCAATATGCTTTTTAGAATGGTAAATAAGCTTATTATGGAGTCCCACACGTTGCTCTTGCTTGGAAGAAAGAGAAAAACCCAACTCAGCAAAATACAGTAAAGCCAGCAAGCAATACAACAATTTTTGGCCAAATTTTGAAACTGTCCATACAAGTCCGTACAATTTGGTTTTACTTCTACCTTGAATTGTTTCCATGACCTATTAGTGATATTTATTGAATCCATAAAAATTTGGAACCATTTCTTGCTACCCGAAGTCCATAAATGCACAAAAACCGCTACCCGGATCCGTATCATCTTTCACCAATTGTATGCTAAAAAACGGCCTTGTATCTTTGGGTATGGACAAGCACTTTTGAGAATGAATTACCCCCTAGATAAATTCAACAAGGTTGTCTTTAAACCTCTTAGCTTGAGCCCTAGTGATCAGCCCAGTCTTCATCCATATCGGGTCAACACCCCAACGAGTTGTCGGTTGTGCGGGTTTGGGCAGATTCGCATCAGTATGGGGTCTTATTGAGTGGCTTTATTTCATTTGGTTACTCATGCTTATTCAAAAGCATTGTTGTTTTTAGGATCTAGATCAATTATTCATTCCATGGAAACAATTGTTGGATATTCTCTAGATAAAAGCTAGAATATGGTTCTTATGGGTGGTTTATGAAAACATGTACCAATTACAAAAACTGCATTTTTATTAGGTACACTCTTTCTGTGTGGTATTCCACCCCTTGCATGTTTTTGGTCCAAAAATGAAATTCTTAGTGATAGTTGGTTATATTCACCGATTTTTGCAATAATCACTTGTTCCACAGCTGGCTTAACTGCATTTTATATGTTTCGAATCTATTTACTTACTTTTGAAGGACATTTAAACCTTCAATTTCAAACTTACAATGAAAAAATAAAATAGCTCGTTCTATTCAATATCTCTATGGGGTAAAGAAGGGCAAAAAGTTATTAAAAAAATGTTACTTTATTAACAATGGATAATAATGAAAGGGCTTCTTTTTTTTTTTCTAAAAAGGCATATCGATTTGATAGTAATCTAAGAAGCATGATGCGCCCTTTTATTATGATTAGTCATTCTGGAACTAAGAACACTTTCTCATATCCGCAGGAATCGGACAATACTATGCTATTTCCTATGCTTGTATTAGTACTATTTACTTTGTTCATTGGATTCATAGGAATTCCTTTCTTCAATCAATTCAATCAAGAAGCTATGGATTTGGATATATTATCAAAATTGTTAAATCCAGCGATAAACCTTTTACATCCAAATCCAAATACTTCTGTGGATTTGTATGAATTTATTTCAAACGCAACTTTTTCATTTAGTATGGCTTTTTTTGGAATCCTTATATCATCTTTTTTATATAAGCCATTTTATTCCTCTTTACAAAATTTGAATTTCTTTAATTCATTTGTTAAAAGTATTCCTAAAAAAAGAAAAATTCTTGGGGAAAAACTATTAAATGGGATATATGATTGGTCATATAATCATTGTTACATAGATGTTTCTTATGCAATATGCTTAACTAAAGGTGTAAGAGGATTGGCTCAACTAACTCATTTTTTGATAAACGAATAATTGATGGAATTACGAATGGTATTGGTATTGCGAGTTTTTTCGTAGGAGAAGGTATCAAATATATGGGGGGAGGTTGAATTTCTTCCTATCTCTTAGACTATATATCTTATGTATTGATCTTTTTATTCATTTACTTTTTATTTTCTTTTAATTTATAAAAAAATTATTAAAAAAAAGAAAAACTTAAGTCAACTTAAGTTAACTCAAGTTAACTCAATCAATTATGTAATTTATAGATTAAAACTAAACTTATAGTCAAAAAGAATATTAACAAGAGGTTTTTCAACCTAGAGTAGATTTTTTTTTTCTGTAAATATTTCTAACTTTGAATTTTCTTGATTTTCATTCACATCCATATAATAAGTTTCGTAAATGGGTCTATTTTTATAGCGTGTCCCTTTAAAGTGGAATTCATCTTTTGTTTTTTTCTTTCCATTCACTCATATCTCTTCCACTTCATTGATTTTGTCCGGATCCTCCTTTTCTTCAAAAAAAAGGAAAGGAGAAGGATCTTCTTCGGTGGATCTCTCTTGTTCCTGTTTAGGCCCCCTCATTTCTGAAGTTGTTTCTATTTCTACATCTGTTTCTTCCTCACTTTTCCCCCTTTTCTTCCACTTTTGAGGTTTCTTTTAGTTTTTTTGTGACAATGGGTGACGGTATTATGCCTAAATAGTAGACATATGTAATAAATAAAAGAATATTAAAGATTCGAGCCATAGAATTTCTCAATTCTGACACAAGGTACTTATTAGATCTAATAAGTACATTAGATCTAATAGAATTATTTTGCTGTATCCAGACTAATACCAATCCAACTCATTTCATGAATAAAATGTGATCAATTAACCAACCAACAAAACTACTTATTACAAATAACATCTTGTTGTTTCATCAAAACATATAAATGTTGACTAATTTGACTAACATTGAACTTGGTAAAATGAAATGGTTGAATAATTAAAAAATGAGATTATTTAGGAATACACATTGAATGCTAAGATTACGCATTGAATTTCTGTTAGTAGATCCATAATCAAAAAAGTGTTTGTGATTGTTCCATAAGAAATGAAACAAAAGATATAGGATTTTGTTGTTTCCATCCAACAACAAATTGGGTCTACATCAACAGGCATGTTATGTTTGACGAACAATATTTTCCGTACGTATCTACCATATTAACTCATAAAAACATCTTGAGCTTGTTAATTTTCTAGAAAACAACTTAGAAGACACACGTCATAATGTTCCTGATTGCCTTTATCCACTTACCACACCATGGAACCCCATATTAGATTCGTCTCCAAGAAATTCAACTCCCATATGTACAACACATACACATAGTGAACCAATAGACAAATCTAAAAACTCATACCGTGTAACACATGTAAACAAAGAAGACCAGACCTTTTAAACAACTCCAGCACATGAAAACAGTGAATTAGCACCAACTACATATCATAATATCTCTCAAATAACACCCGAAACATCTTAGAGAAGTTAAAAGAATACTAAGATATCTCAAGGGTACCATCATGTATGGGTTACATTTTCTATCTCAAAGTTCCTTTAACTTGACAAGATACTGTGATTCAAACTGGATAGGCTATCCAACCACAAGACGAAGCACGAGTGGCTACTGCATCTTTCTTGGCGCGAATTGCTTCTCCTAGTCTCCAAGAAGTAGCCAACAGTAGCTTGTTCCAGCATTGAGGCTGAATATCAAGCTATGGCAATAGCAACGATAGAAATAACATGGCTTACCTACCTGCTAAGAGACATTGGCATAGCTCTATACAGACGACCTCACCTACTGTGTGACAAACCTTAATCCTATTTTACATGGAGAAATGAAGCACATTCAGATCGATTACCACTTTGTCAGAGAAACAGTAGAAGTTGGATAGCTCATCAGTCGCTATATCCTTTCACATTTACAAGTTACAAATATACAAATGAAGCCACTTTCGGGAGCAGTTTTTCAACTATTGAGGAATAAGCTTGGAGATCATATAGCACCTTCTCCAAGCTTTAGGGGGCATGATAAAGAAGAAGAGAAGCCAAACACAAACATATCCACTGCATCAACGTCATCCACGACTACGATTGCTCAATCATCAAAAAAGCAACATTTACTTTCGAAGTCAAGAGATTTCTCATATGGCAAGACTTGCAAGATTTCCATTGACAAAAAATGCCTTTAAGACATTAGTTTACCTCTTTTGATATTTTTGAATTTTGTCTAACATTGGAAGATGTTAATTAGCTTCCTTTTTTGCTCAAAACCATACCTTTATAAATTCTATCCATTCTGTAAAGCTTAAATACACAAAATAATATACACAGTTAGTTACCTTTTTCAATTTGGGCAGTACTCTCACCACAGTTCAAAAGCAACAACTAGGTTGCCAGCTAGCACTAATCATATATATATATAAGTAATAATCAAGCATGCATGCATGTATTGTATGTGGAATAATGCCAAGATATGCATATTATCATGGCCCCTTATGTTATTGTAAGTTGAGGTTGCCTAGCTAATGCAGTCATAATTAATATGTATGTATCTAAGTATGGTGCCATTACAGTTTATGATATGGCAACTTTATGTTACTTTTATTAATGCTATGGTCTTTCAAATGAAATATTATTAAATTGTATTATCCTATGGTCTGCAAATATTTTGAGAACCAATTTTTCTTATGCATGTAACCAGGGGTGGACCTTTGAGGGCAAAGTTTTTTTTAAAAAAAAAATTAAATAAATAAAAAATTGTAATATACAATGTTAATTGATCATAAGGAAAAATAAAAATAAAAACCATATATTCTAAATTTAACAAAAGCATATAAAAATACATGCAATAAATATAATCACTTATTTAAAATAACTTTTCGATTTTTCTTTTAAATTTTACAAACATCTTATCATTTTATTTTTTTATAGATCAAATTTTTTTCTTTTGTTGAATAACAAAGATGTATAATTTATAGTTGCTGAACAAAGATATGTACATATATAATTGATACTTTAGTAAGAAATATATTATTTTAGTATATTTTTATTTATAGCATGTATGTTTTATTTTTTTTGGTTTAAAAACAGTGTAAAGTTTATATAAGATACTTTTAGTTGATAAACTACTTACATCTATAATTTAAAAACTCTAACATATTTTCTTGGACACTAATCATCACACCTCACATGCTTGCACTCCGCTGCTCCTCTGGCATGCCATAATTTTTAACATATTCTATTGGGCACTACTCACTACACCTCACATGCATGCACTCCATTGCTCCTCTGGTACTAATTTTAACATAATTTTTCAATTTAATTAATCTGAGCATCATATTTCATTAGCTAATTTGTCAATGCAACCATCTCAAAAACTTATACAAAATAATTAAATTATTTTACCATGCAATGTCACCTCAAAAAGTATTATATCTAATTTTAGATATGAAAAAAAAAAAAAAAGTTATCAAAAAATGAAATATATCTTCCATACGTTTTTGTAGTTGGTTCTTTGTTAAGAAAGATAGATTTTTTTTTTAATAACAAAGATGTATAATTTATAGTTGCCGAACAACGTACGTATGTATATAATTGATATTTTAGTAAAAAATATATTATTTTAGTATACTTTTATTCACCGTATATATAATCTTTATTTAAAAATAATATAAGATACCATGATATGCATATTATCATAGCCTTTTATGTCAACTTAAATCATATGTTGAGGCTGCCTAGCTGATGCAGCAATAATGAATATGTATGTATGTATGGTTGGTTGATACGAACCTAGGTCGACTTGCTCCTACACCTGTACTATGCTAGTCCGGCTCGAAATTAAGTTCAGATTCTAATGGTCACCTTGACCCCTAATCAACTTGTAACTAGAAACCTTGGTATATGATGAAGACCCCACAGTAGGTGATGGATGTCCTATTGATAAGTCAAACTAAAACACTTGATCTCTATTAAGTGTTTTAGGTGTTCAAAGAGAACAAAGAGAATTCTTCTCACAAATAAGTTTTGAATAATAATCTAAACTGCTTTATCATTGAAAAATAAGCCCTTAAATAGGCTAAGGTTTACAAAACAAAAACCTTAAATCACATTAGGAAAACCGGCCATAGGTTCAGGAAACATGATCTGGCCGAATTTCCTTTACTTTACTAATCTAAATTGGATTAATGAGTTCCTTTATTTTGAATTAGGAATTAATTAATTTACAACCAAATAATAAAATTCTAACTTTCCTAAAGTAATTTTTCCAGCAAATAAATAAATAAATAACCAAAATAAAGACTATTTCCTAAAACAAAAATCAAAGTTTCAAATTAGAAAACTAGTTGACTAGCTTATCAAATAAGCTGTCTTTAACTAATCACCAGCTAGTTTATGCTCCAAATCAGTTCCAATATGCCATGTAGGATGCCAAATAGGATTAATATAGGTTCCCATACATTTCCCTTGATGGGAATAAGGAAAACTTGCTTGATTCACAAGAAAGGTCAAAGTCAGTGCCAAAACCATGCATTTTCGGCCAAATTGAACCCCATATGCAAATACCTCATTTGAATAGCTTCAGTTCTACCTTGACATAATTCCATTGTCCCTTGGTGATTTTAATAATGTTCACAAGTTAACAAAGTAATCCCTTGCTGCCTGGAACCCTTAGATGCAGCAAAATAGCTTGTCAGGTCCATTTCTACCTTCATAACTTAGATACATAAGCGGGCTTTGGATCTTCAGGTATTACCATGACCTCTTGAGATTTAATCACACTTTGAATGAAGCTAACCAGGTTATCCTTAAATCTCTTTACTTGCACCCTTGTGATCTGCCTCATCTTTAGTTGTATCGGATTAGCTCCTCAATGGGTAGTTGGTTGTATGGGTACAGACGGATTCTCATCATTTTTCTCCTTTTGAAAAGGATTTGCCCTCAAATCAAAATCATTACCTGCAGCAAATGGAGATAAATCAGCAACATTAAAGGTAGCACTCACATTATATTCACCTAGTAAGTTAATTTTATAAGCATTTCCATCGATCCTCTCCAAGACTTGAAAATGTCCATCCCCTCGAGGCATAAGCTTTGACTTTCATTGTTCCAGAAACCTCTCCTTTCTTAAGTGCAACCAAACCCAATCTCCTGGATTAAACACTATCACAACAAATCCGAGAAATACAAGCTCATTTCGGCAAAAATTACACATTTTGATATCACAAACAATCTTTTGTTCCTAAGTACTTCTAAAACTAACCTAAGATGTCCTACATGATCATTTAAATTTCGGCTATATACAAGAATATCATCAAAGTAAACAACCACAAATTTTCCAATGAATGGATGCATGACATGGTTCATTAATCTCATGAAAGTGCTAGGTGCATTAGTTAAACTAAAAGGCATTACTAACCACTCATACAAACCATACTTAGACTTAAATGCGGCTTTCCATTCATCCCCCTCTTTCATCCTAATTTGATGATACCTACTACTAAGATCAATTTTAGAAAACATGCATGCACCATACAATTCATCAAGCATATCATCTAATCTAGGAATAGGATGCCTATACTTAATGGTTATATTATTAATGGCCCTACAATCAACACACATGCACCATGAATCATCTTTCTTAGGTACTAATAAAATAGGGATAGCACATGGACTCATGCTTTCTCTAATGTAACTTTTTTCAAGGAATTCACTGACCTGGCTTTGTAGCTCCTTTGTCTCCTCGGGATTACTTCTATATGCAGGCCTATTAGGAAAAGTAGTTTCAGGAATAAAATCAATTTGATATTCAACTCCTCGAAGAGGTGGTAAACCACTAGGAATTTCCTCCGAAAAGACATCATTAAATTCCTGCAAAAAAGAAGAAGTAGAACTTGGCAAGTCAAACGCTTTCAGGGTTAGCTTGATAATTTAGATAAACATCTTTGTAAATCATGACCAGAAATGGTTTATTACTCAAAGTTTCCTTTTTAACCTCACCTAAACTAAGATTTTTTTTTTCTTTTTCTTCTCTTTTCTTTCTTTTTCTTTACATCTTTCGGCCACCACTATTTTTCCCTCACTCTCGACTTTCTCACCATTTTTCTCTCTCTTGGGTTCATCTATCCTTTTCCCCACAAATTCAATTTTTGAAGACTTACCTTGGATGGATGAGTCGGCCTTACCTCCCTTCACAAATGGTGAAGCCATGGGTGCCATGCTTGCTTTGTCCTTGAGCCGTTTGGCTCCCTTCTTTGTTGCATTTGAAGTTAGTCTCTAAATACTTCTTTTGGAGTTAATGGCTCTAGCTTAATCTTATTTTCCTTAAATTTAAATACAATAGAATTCTCTCTACCATAATGTATGGTATCTTTACCAAATTTCCATGGCCTACCCAATAAAATATGGCCAGCATGCATGGGAACAACATCACATAAAACAACATCCACATATTTATCAATGCTGAATTTCACCTTAGCTTATTTGTTTACTTTCATCTCACCACTATCATTAAGCCATTATAATCTATATGGTTGGTGATGTTTAATGGTTAGTAACCCTATTTTCTCAACTACAACATTACTAATTACATTAGCCCAACTTCCACTATCAATTATCATACTACAAATGCTACCTTGTAGTTCACATCGAGTATAGAAGATGTTTTCTCTTTTGATTTGATCCTCATTTTTATACATGGTTAGAACCTTCCTTACTACCAAGCTCAGTTCAGCTTTTGAGGCTTTAAGTGTCTCAGGTTCTTCATGTTCTTCATCTCTAATTTCTTCATCAACAAATTCGGTCTCTTTCTCCGATTCTTCACTTTCGGACTCCAACTCTCCGTTGCCTTTCAACACCATTATTCTTCGATTCGGACATTGATTGGCAATATGTCCTTGACCCCGGCACTTAAAACAAATAATGTCATGAGTTCTAGAAGGTTTAGAATCAAGCTTACTACTCGATTTAGATGCTAGTGGGTGTTCTGCCAGATTGTCTTTCCTTAGCCGGTTGGAGCTCTCTTCACCATGTTTCAGTTTTGGCTTTGTGTTATATGTGGGATTGCTTCTCCAAACACTTGAATTAGGCCTCCCGCTGCTGGAAACTACTCCAAACCGTGAGCTTATATCCTTCTTCTTGAATTGGTTCTCAATTTTAATGGCCATATGTAACATCTCTTCCAATTCTACATATTGTTGTAATTCCACTTGGTTCGCTATCTCTCGATTTAAACCTCCCAAAAACCTTGCCATGGTTGCCTCACGGTCCTCATTCATGCTCAACCTCATCATGAGCATCTCCATCTCCTTGTAGTAGTCCTCCACGGTCCTACTTCCTTGTGATAATGATTGAAGCTTTTGATGCAGCAATCTATGGTAATGAGTCGGCGTAATCTCTTTCTCGTGGCTCCTTTCATTTGTCACCAAGTTGTAATTAATTCATCACCAACTCTCCTTTGGGTACCTTGTTCATTATTCCATTGTCGGAGTGCATAATGTCCAAATTCCAAAGCGGCCAATTTAACCTTCTTTGCCTCGGAATAGTTGTGGCAATCAAATATCATCTCTATATGCTCCTCCCACTCTAGGTAAGCCTTCAGATTGCTCTTTCCCATAAAAGGTGGTATGTTGACCTTAATATTTCTAAGATCATCATCTTCCTTCCAAACTTTTCTCCCATGGGTTTGCCTCCTTTGGAGTGCAAAAACATCTTCAAACTCCTCCTCTAGGTTATCTCCATAATTACCTTCTTCAAAGTCCTCCCCATAACGTCCGCGGCCTCTTTAACCTCAACTTCGGCCTCCATGAAATTTTTGCCTTGGGTTCGGTCTTCCTTGTGGTGTTTCTAACCTTCTTTGATCTAGGTGATCAAAGCGAGCATTTATCCTTTGAAGTTGTTTCAAAACCGCCATTATGTCGGTAGGTGTAACTCCACTTCCTGTAACTCTAGAATCCCCTTTGAATCCCATGGATTCCTCTTCAGTATTTCTTAATGAATCACCTCCTCTTTTTAATCTTGAATCTATCATGTTTGTAAAAATAATGCAAAAAACCTTGCTAAATTCATTTCCTCATGTGTTTCACTCAAACAAGGTCTCGACACTCGTGTTTGCATGCTAATTTTGGCTTTTATCCCTCTTTTAAGCTCACACTCTCTTGCCTTTTTTTCACTCACAAGAATATCTCAAAGTTCTATTAAAGCACACTTAAAATAGCAACTAAATCACAAATATGCTCTAATTAAACTAATCAACAAAACAACAACTAAAACAAGCAAATACCGAGTGATTTGACAAAACCTAGTCTCGGCCAATCTAACCAAAACAACGGTAAAATTAACAAAGTAAATTTTTAGATTTAACAAAAGATAAATTAGAATATTAAGGACCAATAATTCAAGGATAAAATCTGGAAAAGAGATTTAAACAACGAGCAAGAAATAATTTGAACAAAATATGGAAAAGTTGTTGTTGTAGTTTGTGTAATTTAAGTCTTTGTCTCAAATCCTATAACAATTTTAATCCAAACAAATTTAGCACTCAAAATTCAAAATCTAGCAACCAAATATTGAACAAATAATCAGCAACCCAGCAATTACAATTGTGTTTTCCAAAAACAATCAATTTCCTAACAATAATCTACCAAAACCAGCCTTTGCGCATAATTTTTTATTTTTTTTAATCTTCATCTTTTGTTCCTTTTTTTTTTTTTTTTAAATCACTCCCAGAATATAAAAACCAACTCCAGTAGCAAGAAACAACACCAAAATTGCAATTTCAATGCCAAAATATCACCAAACCTGATCCACTCTCCAAACAAAAACAAATTGTCCAATTTTTAGGTTTTTGATGCAATATGACTTCAAATCTCTCTTTTTATTAATTTAACACAATAGGCGACGCTTTTGATGTTAAAAGTGCCGCCTGATGCTTTTCAATTTTCAAATAATTAAAATTGTCACACTTTTTATTAATTTTAAAAATAATTAATTTAAAAATGAAACACAAAGAAATTAAATCAATAGATTAGTTATTTTATTTATATTGCTATTTAATATGCTTAATATTTATATACACAGTATTAAAACATAAAATTAATTAAAATGCTAGAAGATAACACAATAGGCGACGCTTTTGACCCTAAGAGCTTCACATGCTGCTTCTAAATTTTAAAATAATTAAATTTGTAAGACTTTTTATTAATTTGAAAAATCGTTAATTTAAAATTGAAAAACGAATTAATTAAATGCATAAATTAATTATTTTGCTTCAAATTATTAATTAATATATTTATTATTTTTATACATATGAATTAAACACAAAATTAAATAAAATCTCAAGAATTAAGATAATAGGCAATGTTTTTGATGTTAAAAACATCGCCCGCTACTTTTCAATTTTAAAACAATTAAATTTCTCAAACTTTTATTAATTCAAAAAATAATTAGTTTATAATTGAAAGGCAAATAAATTAAATCAATAGATCAATTATTTTGCTTCATACTGCTAATTATATATTTAATATTTATATACATAGTAATAAATATAAAAATTAGTTAGAATACCAAAAATTAACATAATAGGCAATGTTTTTATGCTAAAATGTTCGCCTTATGTTTTTCAATTTTAAAACAATTCAACTTCTCAAACTTGTTATTAGTTTAAAAAAATCATTAATTTAAAATTGATGCATAAATAAATTAAATGAGATTAACTATCTTACTTCGTATTATTAATTCATATATTGAATAAAATATAAAATTAGTTAAAATACAAAAAATTAACACAGCAAGCGACGCTTTTGATGTTAAAAATGTTATCTAATGCTTTTTAATTGTAAAATAATTAAATTTCTCCAACTTTTTATTAATCTAAAAAATAATTAACTTAAAATTGAAACACAAATCAATTAAATCGATAGATTAATTATTTTACTTCCTATTGCTAATTAATTTATTTAATATTTATATACATAATAAGAAAAAGTAAATTTAATTAAAATATCAAAAATTAACACAACAGGCAATGCTTTAAATGCTAAAAACGTTGCCTGGTGCCTGGTGCTTTTCAATTTTAAAACAATTAAATTTATCAAATATTTTCAGTAATTTAAAAAATTAAATTTATCAAACATAAATAAATTAAATTTATTGATTAACTATTTTGTTTCATATTGCTAATTAATATATTTAATATTTATATACATAATAATAAAACATAAAAATAATTAAAATACCCAAAATTAACATGATAGGCAACGCTTTTTATGCTAAAAGAATCGCCTAATGCTTTTCAATTTTAAAACAATTAAACTTGCCAAACTCTTTATTAATTTAAAAAATCATTAATTTAAATTTGAAACACAAATTAATTCAATGCATAGACTAATTTTTTTTGCTTCATATTGCTAATTAATATATTTAATATATATATATATATATATACAGATGAATAAAACATAAAATTAAATAAAATTCCAAAAATTAAGACAACAGACGAAGTTTTTTATGTTAAAAGCATCGATTATTGTTAAAAGTGTTGCGTAATGCTTTTAAAATGTAAAATAATTAATTTTATCAAAATTTTATTTATATAAAAAATTATTAATATAGAAATGAAACACAAATAAATTAAATGAATAAATTTATTATGTTACTTCATATTGCTAATTGGTATATTTAATTTTATACACATAATAATGAAACATAAAATTAATTAAAATACCAAACATTAATACAACAGGCAATGCTTTTGATGTTAAAAATGTTGCCTGATGGTTTTTAATTTTTAAATAATTAAATTTATCAAATTTTTTATTTTTAAAAAACATTAATTTAAAATTGTAATACAAATAATTAAATGCATAGATTAATTTTGTTGCTTGAAATCGCTAATTAATATATTTAATATTTTTATACATGTGAATAAAATATAAAATTTTGAAAGTGTCGCCTAATTCTTTTAAATTATAAAATATTTAATTTTGTCAAACTCTTATTAATTTAAAAAATAATTAATTTAAAATTGAACCACGAATAGATTAATTGTTTTGCTTTATACTACTAATTAATATATTTAATATTTATATACATATGAAGAAAACAAAAAATTAAATAGAATTCCAAAATTTAAGACAAGAGATGAGGCTTTTGATGTTAAAAAAGCATCAGCTAATCCTTTTAAATTATAAAATAATTAATTTTGTAAAAATTTTTATTAATTTAAAAAATAATTAATTTAAAATCAAAATACAAATAAATTTAATGAATAGATTAATTATTTTACTTCATATTGCTATTAGTATACTTAATATTTATATACATAAAATTCAAATAAAAAATTAATTAAAATACCAAAAGTTAAAAAAATGAAACACGAAAATAAATAAATAAATATATTAATTATTTTGTTTCATATTGCAGATTAAAATATTTAATATTATATACATTAAAAAAATTAATTAAAATACAAAAAATTAACTCAACAGATGACACCTTTGATGCTAGAAGAGACATCTGATGGTTTTCAATTTTAAAATAATTAAATTTATTAAACCTTTTATTAAATTAAATTCGTAGATTAATTATTTTGGTTCATATTACTAATTAATATTTAATATTTATATGATACGAATAAAACTTAAAATTAAATAAAATTCCAAGAATTAACACAATAGGAAATGATTTTAATGTTAAAAGCATCTTCTAATACTTTTCAATGATAATACATTTAATTTTGTCAAGTTCTTATTAATTTAAGAAATATTTTATTTAAAATTGAAAAATAAATAAATTAATTATTTTGCTTCGTATTCCTAATTAATATATTTAATATTTATATACATGTGAATAAAATATAAAATTAATTAAAATTTCAAAAGTTAAGACAATTGGCGATGCTTTTGATGTTAAAAGCTAATATTTTTTTTTTGTTTAAAAACAGTATAAAAGTTTATATGAGATATTTTTAGTTGATAAACTACTTACATCTATAACTTAAAAATTATAAATTTAAATTATTGAAAAAAAATATTTTAAATAATTAAAAGAAACTTAGTGTAAGACGGAAGAAAATTATAACTTATTTTCTTGGACACCTCATAAGTATGCACTTCACTGCTCCTCTGGCACTCCATAACTTAATGCGACATGTATTAAATTTTTCTTCCACATTGTGGATGTCATGTACCATGACATCACATACCAATTGGAAATTAAGTTGCTCTAGATAAGAATAAAAGAAAGTACTAGAGAGTCTGCAATGCTCTAGAGCGAACAAATTTTTTTTATTATTTAATTAATCTTAGTATCATCTTTTATTAGCTAATTTGTTGATGCAACTATCTCAAAAACTTATACAAAGTACTTAAATTAATTTAAACATGCTATCGTCAATTGAAAAAGTACTATATCTAGATTTAAATGTGAAAACAAAAAAAAAATCAAAAAATAAAATATATGTATAGATCATTATTTTTTATTTTGAATAATAGAAGTGCATAATTTTTAGTTTCTGGACCGCGGTATATATGTATGAAATTGATGTTTCATTAACAAGGATATTATTTTAATATATTTTTATTCATAATATCTATATATCTTTTATTTAAAATAGTATAAAATGTTAAATAATCAATTGATAAATTATTTATATTTATAATTTAAAAATTATAAATTTGAAATATGCAAGAAGGAGAAATTATTGTAAATAATTAAAAGGGACACTCTGAGACGGAAAGAAAAATTCTAACATATTTTGTTGGACATTAATCACCACACCTCACATGCATGCACTCCACTGCTCCTCTGGCATGCCATAATTTTAACATATTCTGTTGGGCACTACTCACTACACCTCACATGCATGCACTCCATTGCTCCTTTGGTACTAATTTTACCATAATTTTTCAATTTAATTAATCTGAGCATCATATTTCAATAACTAATTTGTCGATGCAACCATCTCAAAAACTTATACAAAGTACCTAAATTATTTTACCATGCAACGTGACCTCAAGAAGTATTGTATCTAAAAACAAGTTATCAAAAAATGAAATATATCTTCTGTACATTTTTTTAGTTGGTTCTTTGTTAAGAAAGATAGATTTTTTTCTTTTAATAAAAAAGATGTATAATTTATAGTTGCCGAACAACGAACGTATGTATATAATTGATATTTTAGTAAAAAATACATTATTTTAATATACTTTTATTCACTGTATGTATAATCTTTGTTTAAAAATAATATAAGATACCATGATATGCATATTATCATATCCTTTTATGTCAACTTAATCATATGTTGAGGATGCCTAGATGATGCAGCAATAATGAACATGTATGTATGTATGGTTGGTTGATACAAACCCGTATTATACTAGTTCGGATAGAAATTAAGTTCAGATTCTAATGGTCATCTTGACCCCTAATCAACTTATGACTAGAAACCGTGGTATATGATGAAGACACCACAATAGGTGATGGATGTCCTATTGATAAGTCAAACTAAAACACTTGATCTCTATTAAGTGTTTTAGGTGTTCAAAGAGAATAAAGAGAATTCTTCTCACAAATAATTTTTGAATAATAATCTAAATTGTTTTCTCATTGAAAAATAAGGCTTTAAATAGGCTAAGGTTTACAAAAAAAAAAAAAAAACCCCTAAATCACATTAGGAAAACCGACCATAGCTTCAGGAAACATGATGTGGGTGAATTTCCTTTACTTTCCTAATCTAATGGATTAATAAGTTCCTTTATTTTGAATTAGGAATTAATTAATTTACAACCAAAATAATAAAATTCTAGCTTTCCTAAAGTAATTTTTCCAGAAAATAAATAAATAAATAACCAAAATAAAGACTATTTCCTAAAACAAAAGTCAAAGTTTCAAATTAGGAAACTAGTTGACTAGTTTGTCAAATAAGCTGTTTTTGACTAACCATCAGCTAGTTTATACTCCATATCAGCTCCAATATGCCATGTAGGATGCCAAATAGGATTAATATAGGTTCCCATACATTTCGCTTGATTGGAATAAGGAAAACTTGCTTGATTCACAAGAAAGGTCAAAGTCAGCGCCAAAACCATGCATTTTCGGCCAAATTGAACCCCATATGCAAATGCCTCATTTGAATAGATTCAGTTCTGCCTTGACATAATTCCATGGTCCCTTGGTGAGTTTAATCATGTTCACAACTTAACAAAGTAATCCTTTGCTGCCTGGAACCCATTGATTCACCAAAACAGCTTGTCAGGTCCATTTCTGCCTTCATAGCTTAGATGCATAAGAGGGGCTTTGGATCTTCGAGTATTACCATGCTCTCTTGAGATTTAATCACACTTTGAATGAAGCTAACCGGGTTATCCTTAAATCTCTTCACTTGCACCCTTGCGATTCTCCTCGTCTTCAGTTGTATCGGATCAGCTCCTCAATGGGTAGTTGGTTGTAGGGGTGCAGGCAGATTCTCATCATTCCCCTCCTTTTGAAAAGGATTTGCCCTCAAATCAAAATCATTACCTGCAGCAAATAAAGATAAATCAGCAACATTAAAGGTAGCACTCACATTATATTCACCTAGTAAGTCAAGTTTATAAGCAATTTCATCGATCCTCTTTAAGACTTGAAAATGTCTATCCCCTCGAGGCATAAGCTTTGACTTTCATTGTTCCACAAACCTTTCCTTTCTTAAGTGCAACCAAAACCAATCTCCTAGATCAAACACTATCACAACAAATTCTAGAAATACAAGCTCATTTATGCAAAAATTACACATTTTGATATTACAAACAATCTTTCGTTCCTAAGTCCTTCTAAAACTAACCTAAGATGTCCTACATGATCATTTAAATTTCGGCTATATACAATAATATCATCAAAGTAAACAACCACATATTTTCCAATGAATGGATGCATGACATGGTTCATTAATCTCATGAAAGTGCTAGATGCATCAGTTAAACTAAAAGGCATTACTAGCCACTCATACAAACCATACTTAGACTTAAATGCGGTTTTCCATTCATCCCCATCTTTCATCCTAATTTGATGATACCCACTCCTAAGATCAATTTTAGAAAACACGCATGCATCGTACAATTCATCAAGCATATCATCTAATCTAGGAATAGGATGCCTATACTTAATGGTTATATTATTAATGGCCCTACAATCTACACACATGCGCTATGAACCATCTTTCTTAGATACTAATAAAACAGGGACAGCACATGGACTCATGCTTTCTCTAATGTAACTTTTTTCAAGCAATTCACTGACCTGGTTTTGTAACTCCCTTTTCTCCTCGAGATTACTTCTATATGAACGCCTATTAGAAAATGCAGTTTCAGGAATAAAATCAATTTGATATTCAACCCCTCGAAGAGGTGGTAAACCAATAGGAATTTCCTCCAAAAAGAAATCATTAAATTCCTATAAAAAAGAAGAAATAGAACTTGGCAATTCAAGCGCTTTCAGGCTTAGCTTGATAATTTAGATAAACATCTTTATAAATCATGACCAAAAAATGGTTTATTACTCGAAGTTGCCTTTTTAACCTCACCTAAACTAAGATAATTTTTTTTTCTCTTTCTCCTCTTTTCTCTCTTTTTCTTTACCTCTCTCGGCCACCACTATTTTTCCCTCACTCTCGACTTTCTCACCATTTTTCGCTCTCTTGGGTTCATCTCTCCTTTTCCCATTAATTTGCTTTATTTTGCCTAGAAAAGCCGAAACTAGGTTTTGTTGAATTCTTTCGGTATTGCCTACTTTTAGCTACTGTTTTATTGATAAGATTAATTAAAACAAGTTTAATTAAAACATACTTGTAATCTAATTGCTGTTTTGTGGATGTTTTAATTAGAACTTTGAGTTAATTCTTTGAGTCGAAAAAGGCAAGAGAGTGTGAGCTTAAAAGAGGGTAAAAGCCGAAACTAATGTGCAAACATGAGCGTCGAGACCTTATTTGAGTGAAACACGTGAGGGAGTGAATATTGTGAGGATTTATTTTATTTTTGCAGTATTTTACTAACATGGCAGATTCTAGAATAAGAAGAGGTGACACACCACTAAGAATTAATGAAGAAGAGTTCGCAGGATTTCATAGTGATCCACGAGCTACCGGGAGTGGTGAGCAAACGGAATTGAAAGCTGTTTTGGAACAATTACAGCGGGTGAGTGCTCAAGTTGAGCACATGAATCAAAGGATGGGAAGGCTAGAAGTTTCCCAAGGAATGCCAAACACAAGAAATAGGCAAGAATTCCATGAAGGTCGAGGTCGAGGATGAGGAGGCTGTGAGAGACCGAGAGAGCAATTTGAGGAGGAGAATTTCGGTGGAGACTTTAAGGAAGGCATGGATGAAACCTTTTCTGTCCAAGAGAGAGCTGGCCGAGGAAGGTATAGGAGGGAAGAAACAGATGACAATCTTAGCAATATCAAGATCAACATCCCACCATTCATGGGAAAAAGTGATCCCGAGGCATATTTGGAGTGGGAAGAAAAGATGGAGATGATATTCGACTGCCATAATTATTCGGAGGGTACGAAGGTGAAATTGGCAGCAATGGAGTTTGGCCATTATGCACAAATGAGCAAGGCACCCGAAGGAGAGTTGGTGATGACTTGATCACAACATGGCGACAAGTGAAAGGAGCCATGAGAAAACGATTTGTGCCATCACATTACCATAGGTTGCTGCATCAAAGGCTTCAACCTTTGTCTCAAGGAAGTAGGTCTGTGGAGGATTATTACAAAGAGATGAAGATGCTCATAATGAGCCTGAATATGAATGAGGATAGGGAGGCAACAATGGCGAGATTTCTTGGTGGTTTGAACCGTGACATTAACAACTAGCTTGAATTGCAACAATACTTGGAGTTGGAGGAGATGTTGCATGTAGCCATTAAGCTTGAACACCAATTCAAGAGGAGGGATACAAGCTCACGGTATGGAAGGGTTTCATACAGCGAGTGGACGAATTCAACTAGTTGGAGGAACAATCCAATGTTCGAGCCAAAGATAAAACCGAATCAAAATGAAGGAAGTGTTACTCGGCCAAAGAAAGATAATTAAGCCGACCTTGTTCAAGCACACAAATCTGAAGGTAAATCTGATCCTAAGCCTTCAAGGGCTAGAGATATTGCTTGCTTTAAGTGCCAGGGTTGAGGATATATTGCTAACCAATGTCCAAATCAAAGAATTATGGTGTTGAAGGATAATAACGAGTTGGAATCCAATAGTGATGAAGCTGAAATTGAGGTCGAGCATGAAAAAGAAGAACTTGAAGAAGAAGCCGAGACACTACATGGAACCAATGCCAAATTAAACTTGGTTTCTAGGAGAGTTCTGGCTACATACAAAGATAAGGATGAAATTCAAAGAGACAACATCTTCCACACCCGACGTGAAATTCAAGGTAACATATGTAGTATGATCATAGATAGTGGGAGTTGTGCAAATGTAATTAGTAGCATGGTAGTTGAAAAATTAGGCTTAAAAACTATTAAACATCCAGAACCTTATAGATTACAATGGCTTAATGATAGTGGTGAGATGAAAGTTAATAAACAAGCCAAAGTAAAATTCAGCATAGATAAATATGTGGATGATGTGTTGTGTGATGTTGTGTCTATGCATGCTGGTCATATATTGTTGGGGAGGCCATGGCAATTTGATAAAAATGGCACACATTATGGGAGAGAGAACTCTATTGTTTTTAAGATTAATGTCAAGAAGGTTAAGTTGGAGTCATTGACCCCGAAGGAGGTTTTTAGAGACCAATTACAAATACAACAAATGAGGGAAGCGGAAAGGCTCAAAGAGAAGGCAAGTATGGTACCAAGGGTTCCACCATCCATTCAAGAGGGGAAAGGTGAGCTTGCTGTCCAAGGTAAGTCCTCTAAAACCCAGGTTGAGTGGAAAAATTTAAACAAATTCGAGAGTAAGAAAATTGGAGCAAAAGCCGAGAGTGATGCAAAATTCAATGAATCCGTGAGTTAGAAAGGAAAAGAAAGAAAAGAGAGGAAAAATAGAAATTTTTATCTTAGCTTTGGTGATGTTAATAAATTAATTATGAATATGAAATCATTGCTGACCATGAATTTTAAAGATACTTATTTAAAGATGTCTTTATTGCATAGAACTTTATCTGCATTCTTAAAGCTTTACTTAGTGGAAATTTGAAAATTTGGAAAAGATTATTTGCTAACTTTAAAGAAAGTAATTTTTGCTATAATGAGCATGTATTTTTAGTTGTTGTTGTGATATTGTTTGATCCAGGAGATTTGCACTTAAGGAAGGAGAGGTTTCCCGAGTAGTGGAATCAAAACTTATGCCACGAGGAGATGGATCTTTTTAAGTTTTGGAAAGGATCAATGAAAACACCTACACGCTTGATTTACTGGGTTCGTATAACATCAGTGCTGGATTTAATGTTGCTGATTTATTCCCATTTGCTGCAGATGATGATCTCAATTTGAGGACAAATCCTTTTCAAGAGGAGGGGAATGATGTGATTCCTCCCGAACCTGCTCAACCGACAACCCGCTGGGGTGCCGACCAGATACAGATGAAGACCGGGCCGATCACTAGGGCTCAAGTTAAGAAGTTTAAGGAAAACATTGTTGCTTTTATCCAGGAAATAATTCATACTCAAAAGGGCTTTTCCATATCCGAAGAGCCAAGACCTATCCTAACCATATAAGTGGTGGAAGTCGATACGGACCCGGGTAGTAGTTTTGGTGCAAATATGGACAACGGGCAGCATGAAATGGTTCCAACTCTTTATGGATTCAATAAATATGTATAAGAGGATTTGAAATCAAGTTAAGGCAGCTTCCAAGGCATTCAAAAAGTGGTTGTACGGACAGCTTCAAATTTGGCCTGTTTTTACTGTATTTTGTGCTGGCTTTACTGTATTTTGCTAAGTTGGCTTTTTCTCTTTCTTCCAAGCGAGGAAAACGTGTGGGAATTCATATTCAGCTTATTTGGCATCCTAAAAAGCATATTGAAGCTGATTTGGAGCTCGATTTGGTCAAAGATTGGTCAAAGTCAACTTAGTCAAAAAGCTAGTATTATAGTTTCCTAATTTGATTCTACTTTTTGTTTTAGGAAATTACCATTACTTTTTAGTTTTTATTTATTTATTTTCTGGAACAATAAGTTTAGGAAATTTATTATTTTATTATTTTCATTGTAAATTAATTAATTCCTAATTCAAAATAAAGGAATTAATTAATCCAAATTAGATTAGGAAAGGAGTGAGAATTTCGGCCACCATAGGAAACTACTTTGTATGGCCGGTTTTCCCTTTGTTTTTAGGGTTTTATTTCATGGCTTTGTAGCCTATTTAAAGGCTTATTTTTCAATAAGAAAAAAGCTGGAATTTTATACAAAACATTACTTGTGAGATTGAATTCTCTTTGTTCTTTTGAACACCTAAAACACCATTAGAGAGTGAGTGTTTTAGTTTGACTTATCAATAGGACTTCCATCACCTGTTGTGGCGTCTTCCTTATATACCAAGTTTTCTAATCACAGGTCGGTTAGGGGTCAAGGTGACCATTAGAACTTGAACATAATTAGATCCGGGCTAATATAATACGGGTTCAGGAGCAGGTCATCCTAGGTTCGTATCACTATTGATAAGGCATCACCATCACCACATTGATCATCCTCAACATGTTTTTTCTTCAAACTTGCCTACAAATATCAACCAATAAAATGCTAGTATAACAAGAAAAAAAAAATTGTTATTCACACATGCATATAAATTATCATATACAGTTGCATCAAACGGTACAACAAGATGTCTAGACCATGCAATAAATGCCTCTTCTACATCACTGACACATCCAATATCATATGATGATATAGATAAAGGGGCAAATTCATCAATCACCTCACCAGCAGTGACTTTCAAATTTCGATCATCTAGCATAACATCATGGCACACATCCGATGGGATAGAAGGAACCAAAGTACCACGTACTACTATATTTTCAACACTGCCTTGTGCAATATTGCATTTAACATCCTGCATTAGAAACAAAGTTAGAATAACTAATTAATATAGATATATATATTTATATACTTCTTGTAGCAATAATGATAACAAAATCAAACATAAACATAAAAAAATGAATAAAAATATTAGTATTTAGACATATATATATTAAGCCAAATATAAATTTCAAATTTTTTTTTTATTTTTATAATACCTTTGAAGATGTCAAAGGTGATGGATAAATAGGAGGAGCATCAAGCTTAGCAGTAGATGAGGGTCTTAGATTGGCAACATCATTGTCATGTACTACATAGTCTCCATGTGGTGACCAAGTATGAGTACAAGAGTGCAATGCCTTTCCATGCGTAGATTGTTGTCTAGGTGTATGAGGTTGAGACTGTAGGTTAATACCACATGCAGATACTAACTCACTAATCTTTTGAATGTTGCCTTTCTTTTGAATGATCCCCAAAAGACCACTAACAATGAGTTTTAGCTTGGTAATTCTCTCACTCTTCTTGGACTTATCCTTTTTTTGTGAACTTTACTTAGGTGTGTGAAAAAATTAGTCATTGTATAACATTTTCCTCTACCCTTAAGATAATCTTCATACTCATCGGTCCCCAAAGCTATGTAACTATATCATCTGAGTTGAAGACTCAATTTCTCCTTCCTTTGCCTTCCTCCTTAGGACATTCTACAATGTATATTAAATGATTAAATAATTAGAAAATTACAATATTTAACTAAATATTAATATATTATGCATGGCAACAATAATAATAAATTTAAGCATAATTAAGTGAATGAATAAAAATATAAAATTGAAAACTAAACAAAAATATCTATATTTAAGTCATAACAATATATAGTGGTGCAAAATAATTAATTATGCTTACATTATATATTAAATGATTACATGAATATTTAATTACAATATTGAACTAAAAATTAATATATTTTGCATGGCAACAATAATAATAAAATTCATCAAAATTATGTAAATGAATAAAAATATCAAGTTAAAAAACTAAACAAAAATATCCATATTTCAATCATAAAAATATATAAACTATAAAATTAATCATATTTGATAAAAGGTAATAGTTAAACATTACAATTGTACATTTTTATGTAAATAAATATACTCACAATTTTTTTCCCAATAAAATTTCCGTTTCTTCATTTTCATAGTTTCCATATTTCCCCATTCGTGTCCATATCCATAGATCCTCACGTTCTATGTATTCGTAGGTGCCCCTTTCAATTTGCTGCAAACGTTACATGTAAATATTAATAATACCATGTGATTAAAATAAAAAGTTCATATATAGTTAAATGGAAGTAAAAATAGAAAATATACCATAGTTTTTTCCAATCTTGCATATCCCAACAGACCCATTCTATGGGGATGCTTATTCGAATTTCTTCTTTCAGATTGTTGCTCACTTAGTTTCTGCAAAATGATAAACACATATACATATTAGAAAATTAAATAATTAAGTATATTTTTCAGTAATTAATGACAAAATAATTATATAAGTACTTAACTTCTGTCAATCTCTAATTTAAAAATTCATTCAACATCTCTGGGACTATGAATTGATACATTTCGGGTGTCTCGTTACTTGATGATGATCTATCATCATTATATGGGAGGGCGTGTTGATCAAACGGGTCCATAAATCTACATCATAAGAATAAGAACAAAAAATAAATTAAAACAATAATAAAAATAAATAAATTCATAAATTAAATAAGCACAACTAAATTTTACACAAATTAATTGACAGCAATAACAAAAAAATTAATTAACCAAATTAAGCATTTGTGAATGTAGACATAATTAACAAAAAAATATAATAACAATGGAAAACATATAATGACAATGGAACAAAAAATCAAATAAAACAATAATAACAAATATAATTATTTAAATATAAGTCAATGAATCTAATTACGAATTTGTTTAGTAGATGGTATGCTTTTTATCCATATACCCTCGCAATCATTACAAACATAACCATTATCACATTCTTCCTCATTATCACTTTCAACCACACTTGTCAACTGAAAGACAAATGGTTTTGAACCGTTGTAGAATCTCTAAGACCATCTTCTGAAACCAATTCATCATCAACAAAAGTACCATGTTGTAGTGGATCTAGAATCAAGTTGATTCTCAACATAAACTACTTGTTGAACTTGTGAAGCCATAATGAATGGGTCAGATTTATATCCATTTTTATTTAAGTTAATACATATAAAGCCCATCTCATCAACTTTCACACCACTACTGTCAACCAAATCACACTTGAATACGACAATTCGAAACACAATGTAATTGACATCCCATAATTCTATTATTGCCCCATAGTATGTCATCTCAGCTAAAATAAGGTTATTGTTATTAGCACTAGCAAAATGCTCACTTTTAGCAACTACCTTTACCCCACAATTCTAGGTGACCCGCTTATTATCCTTATCCAAAGTGTTGAATCGAACTCCTTTAATCTCATATCCTTCATGTTTCGTTACCAACCATTGCGAACCATGTACATTCTATCTTAATGTTTCGGAAACTATATGATTTGGTTGACTTTGCATTTTTTCAATCTAGTAAATCGAAATACAATTATACATTATTTACTCACTAAACCTAAAGTTAAAACCTTGACATTAACAGTTTATTTTGAACTTACCTTATCATGTAACCAATATATAAATGTACGTTTGTGTTCATCTAGAAACCATTTTGCTTTTTTTCCTTGATTTTTTTTTCTTAACATCAAGGCTTCCAAATGAATTCTAAAACAAAGAAAAGCTTTCTTATTTAATAAATATCTTCAAAATAATTACTAATTTATACTTTAACATGGATATATGTATCTCATGTACGGTTCCACCTCTTAGACATTCGATTTGTTCTGAACATAACCTTTCAATACTTTAATATACTTCTCAAATGGGTACATTCACCTGAAATGTATTGGTCCACACAATCTAATCTCTGGTACTAAATGCAAGTTAGATGAACCATTACATCAAAAAAGGATGGTAGGAAGAATTTCTCTAGGCGGCACAAAGTTGTACCAATATCATTTTGGATTATGTCCAATTCAGTAAGAATGATGGGCTTCTTGCAAATGGCATTAAAGCAAAAACAAAGTCTTGCAATTGTATGTCTCACATTTATAGGAAGGATTGAGCAAATTGCAAGAGGCAAGAGTTGTTGCATCAGTGTATGACAATCATGAGATTTCAATCCTACCAATTTTAACTCATCCATGGAAACCATTACAACTTAAATTTCCCACGCATATTATAACAACTATAGCTTTAATTTAAAATTATAAACATATAATAAAAATATTCAAAATGAATATTTTTATCCAATTCAAACTCATATAATAATTGAATTTCATATTATCAACCAATAAAATAAAATTAAGGGTACATTTTTCAATGACGCCAAATCCGACACAATCCCAACAACCAAACCCAAACACAACTTGAGGCCAAGTTGATCACCCAATGAAGCAAACTTCGGTTGCCGTGCTAACCCAAACCACTGCACAAAGAGTGACCAAAATCAAAATGAAAACCCAAGCCCAATGCAAAACCGAGAACAAAACTCTAATTCTAAGCAAAATTGCGACAAAAACCCCAATCGCAAGCAAAATCACAAACAAAATATCAACCCCAAAAAGTTTTAGAAAAACCTCCAGTTAAATTTGAAAAGAAACCCACGACCTAAGTTTTTTCCACCTACAACCCATACAACACAGCAATACAGCAAGCAGTAACCTAGCAATCCAGCAAACCAACAACAAACACACCAAGAAAACCCAGCAGTGACAGTAACCCAACCAAAAAAAAAAAAAAAAAAAAAAACAAAACAAAACAAAACAAAAACGAAAAAACAAAAAATGGCTGAAAAATATAACTCACCAGTTGATATGAACCTAAGGCGACTTGCTCTTACACCCATATTATATTAGCCCGGATCAAAATTAAGTTCAGATTCTAATGAACACCTTGACCCCTAATCAATATGTGATTAAAGATCTTGGTAATGTCGAAGATGCCACAATAGGTTATGGATTGTCCTCTTGATAAGTCAAACTAAAACACTCACTCTCTATTATGTGTTCTAGGTGTTCTAAAGAGAGCAAAGAGAAATATTTTTCACAGTAATTTTTATGAATGAATAATGTAGTGTCATTTATTGAGAAATAAGCCTTTAAATAAGCTAAAGTGACAAAATCAAAACCCTAAAACAATAGGTAAAAACCGGCCAATAAAACTTAACAAAAGGTGTAGCTGAATTTTACATGTCTTTTCTAATATAATTTATATTAATTAATTTCTTAACTTTTAAAGAGGAATTAATTAATTTACAATCACAAATATTAAAATTCAGCCTTCCTAAATTAATTTGTCCAGCAAATAAAAGACTATATTCTAAAACAAAAGTCAAATTTCATATTTGGAAAATAGTTGATTAATTTTCCAAATAAGCTGAACTTGTCCAATCTCCTTCTAATTTAGGCTCCAAATATGATTTGACTAGTTTTCCAAATAAGTTGTACTTGTCCAATCTCCTTCTAATTTAGGCTCCAAATATGATTTGACTAGTTTTCCAAATAAGCTATACTTGTCAAATCTCCAACTAATTTAGGCTCCAAATCTGATTCAACATGCCATGTAGGATGCCTAGTACAATTAGAACTGGTCCCCACACGTTGCCATTGATTGAAATTATCAAAGTTTACTTGGAATGCAAGTGAGCTCCTTCCCAACGCCAAACTAGCTAAATCCAGCCAATGTGGAAGCACATTCATAGGCTATTTCTACCTGGGTCCATTTCTGCCTTCACAAGTTGGATGCTCAGCACGGGCTTAGAATCTTCTGATACTAATATGCCCTTTTAAGATTTAGTTACATTTTTTATGAAGCTAACAAGATTGTCCTTAAACCTTTTAGCTTGAGCCTTAGTAATTGGCCTGGTCTTCAGTTGCACAGGATCAGCACCCCAGCAAGTAGTTGATTGTAGGGTACGGGTGGGTTCTCATCATTCCCCTCCTATTGAGAATGATTTGCCTTCAAATCAAAATCATCACCTGTAGAAAAAAGAAGATAAATTAGAAACATTAAAAGTAGCACTCACGTTATACTCCACCTGGCAAATCATGCTTGTAGGCGTTTTCATTGACCCTCCCTAAAACTTGAAAAGGTCTATCTCCTTGAGGCATAAGCTTTGACTTGCGTTGTTCAATAAATATCTCGTTTCTTAAATACAATCAAACCCAATCTCCTGGTTTGAATACTACCTTAATCCGACCTTGATTAGCAGCTTTAGCATACTGTTTAGTCCTCCTATCAATGTTTACTATAGTCTTTTCATGAATTTGCTTAACAAACTCAGTTTTCTATTTACCATCAAGATTAGCATGTTCACGTAAAGGCAAAGGTATTAAATCTAATGGAGTTAAAGGATTAAAACCATAAAAAAGTTTGAATGGTGAATATTTAGTAGCAGAATGTATGGTTCTATTATAAGCAAACTCAACATTTGGCAAACATTCTTCTCAAGTTCTCAAATTTCCACTAATTAATGCTCTCAACAATGCAGACAAACTTCTATTCACTCCTTCATTTTATCCATCAGTTTGTGGATGACAAGTAGTGAAAAATAAAAAATTTTGTACCCAACTTAGCCCATAATATTTTCCAAAAATAACTTAAAAACTTAGCATCCTTATCTGAAACAATAGTCCTACGCATGCCATGAAGTCTCAGTACTTCCTTAAATAGCAAATTAGCTACATGAGATGCATCATCAATCCTATTACATTCTATGAAATATGCCATCTTAGAAAATCATCAACAACCACAAAAATATAGTCCTTACCCATCCTTAACCTAGGTAACCCAAATACAAAATCCATAGATAAATCTACCCAAGGATAAGAACGAATAGGTAATGGCATATACAAACCATGTGGTTTAAGCTTAGATTTTGACTTTCTACACGTGATATACCTCTCACAAATCCTCCTTACATCTCTCCTCATGTTCGACCAATAAAAGTATTATTGTAATATGGACAAAGTTTTTGCTACACCAAAGTGTTCCCTTAAACCCCCACCGTGACCTTCTTTAACAAGTAATTCCCTAATGCTACAACAAGGCACACAAAGTTGACTTTCCTTAAGCAAGTATCCATCAAATATATCTATAACCATGTTTAGCACAATTTCTATATATTTCACCAGAGTTTATATCATGCTCATAAATTTCCTTACTCGTTCAAAACCAAACAATTTAGCATCTAAGGTTGAAAATAAAACATACCTTCGGGATAAAGCATCGACTACCACATTATCTTTAACTTTCCTGTAGCGTATGACATAAAGAAAAGTCTCAATGAATTCAATCCACCTTCCATGCCATCGGTTAAGCTTATTTTGGCCTTTAATATGCTTCAAAGATTCATGATCTGTGTTAATCCCAAATTTCTTTGGCATCAAGTAATGTTGCCATGTCTCCAAAGCTCAAACTAAAGCATACATCTCTTTGTCCTAGGTTGGATAATTCAATGCTGCCCCATTCATCTTCTCACTAAAGTATGTTATAAGTCTTCCTTCGTGCATCAACACTGCTCCAATACCTACACTTGAAGCATACATTCCATCTCAAAAGTCTTAGAAAAATTAGGTAAAACCAATAGAGGAGCATTAGTTAATTTTTCTTTCAACAAGTTAAAAGAATTTTCTTGTGCCTTTCCCCATTGGAATCCCACACTCTTCTTGATTATTTTGGTCAATGGTGCTGCAATAGTACTAAAGTCCTTGACAAATCTCTTGTAAAAACTAGCCAAACTATGAAAACTTCTTACTGGGTAATAGTAATAGGTTTCGGCCAATCTTGGATTGCTTTGACCTTGGATTGGTTAACCTTGATTCTTACAACACTCATAACAAATCTTAGAAACACAAGCTCATCTTGACAAAAATCACACCACTTTTTGAGATTAGTAAGCAATCCTTCTTTCCTAAGTGCTTCTAAAATGAATCTAAGGTGTTCTACATGTTATCTAAATTCCTACTATATACAAGAATATCATCAAAAATAAACAACCATAAATTTTTCAATGAATTGGTGCATAACATGGTTCATTAATGTCATGAATGTACTAGGTGCATTAGTTAATCCAAAGGCATTACTAACCACTCATACAAACCATGTTTTATCTTAAATGCAATCTTCCATTCATCTCCCTCGTTCATTCTTATTTGATGAGACCCATTCCTAAGGTCAATCTTCAAAAACATGCATGCACCATATAATTCATCAAGCATATCATCTAATCTAGGAATAGGATGCCTATACTTGACAGTTATGTTGTTAATGGCCCTACAATCTACACACATTCTCCAAGATCAATCTTTCTTAGGCATTAACAATCAAGGTATAGCACATTGACTCATGCTTTCTCTAATGTAACCTTTGTTTAGCAATTCACTTACCTTGCATTGAAGCTCCGTTGTCTCCTCGGAATTACTTTTGTATGCAGGCCTATTAGGAATTATGGCTTTGGGGATGAGATCTATTTGGTGTTCAATTCGTTGAATAGGTAGTAAACCACTAGGAATATCCTCCAGAAAAATGTCATCAAACTCCTGCAAAAGAGAAGAAATAGAGCTTGGCATTGCAGACTCTTCAGGGTTAGCTAGATGATTTAAAAATGCATCTTTATATATCATGACCAGCATAGGTTTCTTATTTAAAAATTCCTTTTTAGCCTCACCTTGACTAAGATAAAAGTTGATCTTTTTCTTCTCTTCCTTTTCTTTCTCCCTCTCGGGTTTAGAAAGCTTACCTAAGTGATGCGGCTCAGCCTTGCCCTCTTATTTGCTTATTGAAGTTGTGGGTGGTATGATGGTCTTCTCCCTTTGCTATTCGACCTCCCTTCTTTTTTGCATTTGCACTTGATTTCTAAACACCTCCCTTGGTGTTAATGGCTTAAGCTTAAATTTCTTACTTTTAAATAGGAACACAATGGAATTTTCCCGAGTATAGTGCATGGTATTCTTGTCAAATTGCCACGGTCTTCCCAATAAAATATGTCCTACATGCATAAGTACAACATCACATAAAACCACATCCACATAGTTCTCAATACTAAACTTTATCTTGACTTGTTTATTTATCATCTCTCCACTATCATCAAGCCATTGAAGTCTATATAGTTCTGGATGTTTGATTGTTGTTAACCCTAATTTCTCCACCACAACAGTGTGTAGAAAATATTTTCCCTTTGCACTTGCTCCTCATCCTTATACATGGTCAAGACTCTACGTGCCAAAAAACTTAACACAACCCTTGAAGCCCTCTGAGGCATGGGTTCATCATGCTCTTCTTCTTTAGATGTTTCCTCATCATGCTCAATCTCAGCTTTTGACTCCTCATTGTCTGATTTTAACTCTCCATTATCCTTCAACACCATAATTCTTCTATTTTGACTTTGGTTGGCAATATGTCCACGGCCGCAACATTTAAAACACACAATATCATGAGCTCTAGATGGTTTAGGATCATCCTTACCCTTCGGTTTTGGTGTTTGTACAGGTTCAGCCTGGTTGTGTCTCCTTGGCTAAATGGCACTTCTTTCCTCTTGCTTCGCCTTTGGTCTTGGCTCGAATGCAGGATTGCTTCTTCAACTAATTGAACCGGTCCTCCAACTACTTGAATCTCCTCCATGCCATGTATTACTACCCTCCTTTTGAGTTGGTGCTCAATTTTGATCGCTACGTGCAGCATCTCTTCCAACACCATATATTGTTGTAGATTCATTTAGTTTGCAATCTCTCGATTAAGCCCTCCAAGAAACCTAGCCATTGTTACCTTTCGGTCCTTATTCAAACCCAACCTCATCATGAGCATTTCCATCTCATTGTACTAATCCTCTATCGACCTGCTTCCTTGAGGTAAAGATTGCAACCTCTAATGCAACATCCTATTATAAAGGCTTGGTACGAATTGTTTCCTCATTGCTCATTTCATTTGTCTCTAAGTTGTTACTAACTCATCACCAACTCCCTTTTGGGATATTTTGCTCATTGTTCCACCACTGTAAAGCATAATATCCCAATTCTTAGGCTGTCAACCTAACCTTTTTTGCCTCTGAATAGTTATGGCAATAAAAAATCATCTCCATGCATTCTTCCCACTTTAAGTAAGCCTCCGGATCACTTTTTCCCAAAAATGGTGGTATACTGACCTTGATATTACCTAAATCATCATCTTCCTCCTCGTTGTGCCTACCACACATTTTCCTTCCTTGGAGTGCAAATATGTCTTTGGAATCCTCCTCAAAATTGTCTCTAAAGTCTCCTTCTTCAATTTCCTCCCGATAACGTCCACGGTCTCCTCTTCCTCGACCACGTCCTCCTTGTGGTTCCATCCTAAGGTTTGGCCTTCTCTGTTGGTTCTCAAACCTGTCCATCCTTTGATCGAATTGATCAAATAGAGCATTCATCCTTTGCAATTGCTCCAACTCGCCTGCATGTCAATAGGTTCTGCGTAATTCCCTGATGCTCTAAACTCTCCCTTGAACCCCACAGAATCCTCTCCAAGTTCTCTTAAGGAATCACCTCCTCTTTGTAATCATGAATATGTCATGTTAGTGAAATAATGCAAGAAATCTCACCAAGTTCACTCCTTCATGTGTATCACTCAAATAAGGTCTCGTTCACTTATGTTTCACACTAGTTTTGGCTTTTAACCTTGTTATAAGCTCACACTTTCTTGCCTCTTTTCACTCCAAAGATTATCTCAAAGTTCTAATAACACACACTTAAAACCAGCAACTAAATCACAAGTATGTCCTAATTAAACCTATCAATAAATAGAAGAAAGAAGCAAGCAAATTCCAAGTGAATTAGAAAACCTAATTTTCGGCTTTACTATCCAAAAACAAGGAAAAATATTAAAGTAATTTTCATATTCAATAAGGAATCAAACCAGAATATTAAAAGACCATAATTCAAGGATAAAATTTAGAAAAGGGTTGAAAAAATTAACAAGAACACAATTCGAACAAAATAGGAGATAGATGTTGGTTGTAGTTCTCATATTTTAGGTTTTTGTTTCAAATCCTTAAGCCAATTTTAATCCAATCAATTAGCACCAATATTCCAATATCCAGCAACCAATATTGGATAAACAGCAACTTCAACTATCACAATTGAATTTTTCCCAAATCCGAACAAACTCAAATTTGCAATTCTCAAAACCGGCCTTTTGTGCAATTTTTTTTTTCAACTTCGGCTTCTTCTTTTTTTATCACAAACCGAATAATATCACACAACTTTCAGCAGCACAATCACCACAAGAATGCAACTCCAATGCCTAACAATTTCTCAAATTTGAATACACCTTCCAAACAAAACAAATTGAAAAAATTTAGGGTTTTGCAATATGTTTTCCGAAATTTCTTTTTTTTTTTTAATATATAAGTGCAACTAATTACAATTAAAAACAGCGAACGAAAATTAACAAAGCAAACGAAAATTTGATCAAATGGGTCCATAGATCTACATCAAAAAATGAGAACAAAAAATAAATTAAAACAATAATTAAATTTTTTTTCATAAATTAAATAAGCACAACTAAATGTAACAAATATAATTATTTAAACGTAAGTTAATGAACCTAATTACCAATTTATTTAGTAGATGATATGTTTTTTCCATCCATATCCCCTCGTAATCATTACGAACATAACCATTATCACATTATTCCTTATTATCACTTTCAACCACACTTGCCAACTGAAAGACAAATGATTGTGAACCATCGTAGAATCTCTAAGAACATCTTCTTTAGCCAATTCATCTTCAACAAAAGTACCATGTTGTAGTGGAGTTAAAACTACAGATCATCTAGAATAAAGTTGGTTCTCAACATAAACTACTTGTTGAACTTGTGAAGCCATAATGAATGCGTCATATTTATATCCAATTTTATTTTAGTTAATACATGTAAAACCCATCTCATTTTCTTTCACACGACTACTGTCGACCCAATCACACTTGAATACGAGAATTCGAAACACAGTGTAATTAACATCCCAGATTTCTCTTATTACCCCTTAGTATGCCATCTCAGCTAAAATAAGGTTATTGTCCTTAGCACTAGCAAAATGCCTACTTTTAGCAACTACCTTCACACCACAATTCTAGGTGACCTGCTTATTATCCCTATCCAAAATGTTGAATCGAACTCCTTTAATCTCATTGTGAACCATGTACATTCCATCTTAATGTTTTAGAAACTATATGATTTGGTTGACTTTGCTTTTGTTCAATCTAGTAAATGGAAATACAATTATACATTGTTTACTCACTAAACCTAAAGTTAAAACATTAATATTAATGGTTTATTTGTAATATACCTTATCACGTAACCAATACATAAATGTACGTTTGTGTTCATCTTGAAACCATTTTGCTTTTTTTCCTCAATTTTTTTTCTTGAATTCAAGGCTTTCAAATGAATTCTAAAACAAAGAAAAGTTTTCTTATTTAGATTAATGTGCTAACCCATTTTCCTCAATTTTGTTTCATGAATTCAAGGCTTTCAAATGAATTCTAAATCAAAGAAAAGTTTTCTTATTTAGATTAATGTGCTAACACAAACCACTGCATAACGAGTGACCAAAATCAAAATGAAAACCCAAGCCCAATGCAAAATCAAGAACAAAACTCTAATCCTAAGCAAAATCGTGAGAAAAACCCCAATCCCAAGCAAAATCACAGACAATATATTAACCCAAACAAGATTGAGAAATCCCACTAGTTAAATTTAAAAAAAAAAAAAACCCATAACCTAAGTTTTTTCCACTTACAACCTATGCAACACAGCAAATAGTAACCAAGCAATCTAGCAACAGAGCAACGCAGCAACCTAACAACAAACACACCAAGAAACCCAGCAATGACAGCAACCCAACCAAAAAAAAAAAAAAGGCTAAAAAATATAACCCACCAATGAATCTAGTACGGTTGATGATAAAAAATGGAAGAAAAATAAGTAAATATGTGCTCGCTAACGGTGACAAAGGAGAAAAAAAGAAGAAACCTAGAAACCAGCTAACCCAACTGTTCAACTCTTCTTAGAGCACGGCAAAGCTAGGATCTCTTAGAGTTTGTACTTGGTGAAAAGATGGGGATTGAAAATGTGCCTAATATTTTTTTAAATATTAATGATGATTTTAAAGTATCAAAGGGTGGGGTTTGAAAAAATTGGAGGCAAATACAAATGATTTAAAAATTTGAAAGGAAAATTAATTTGCTTTATATTTTATTCATTTTCATGTATATTACTTCATATCTATAATATTTTTCTGTATTTGATTCATATTCTAAATGGTGCATTTAGTGGGTAAAACAATTAAAAGAAATAATTCAAACAAGCAGGTGATGCTTTTATCATAAAAAACGTCATCCAACGTTTGAAAAATAATTAAATTTATCATATTTTTATTAACTATCTATTAACTATGTATATTAACTATCTATTAAATTATTAAATTTAAATTAATTAAATTTGAAAATGTTTTATTAATTTAAAAAATAGCTACTTTAAAATGAAATACAAATAAATTAAATGAATAGATTAATTATTTTACCTCATATCATAAATTAATATATTTATTTTTTATATACATATGAATAAAATATAAAATCAACTAAAATACCAAAAATTAACAAAATAGGCGACGAAGCTTTCAATGCTAAAAGCGTCGCCTCATGCTTTTCAATTTTAAAATAATTAAATTTCTCAACATTTTCATCAGTTTAAAAACTAATTAATTTAAAATTAAAACACAAATAAATTAATTCAACTGATTAATTATTTTATTTCATATTGCTAATTAATATATTTAATATTTATATACATAATAATAAAATGTAAAATTAAATAAAAATACCAAAACTTAACACAATAAGCAACGCTTTGAATGTTAAAAGCGTCACATGATGCTTTTCAATTTTAAAATAATTAAACTTCTCAAACTTTTTATTAATTTAAAAAATCATTAATTTTATATTCAAACAAAAATAAATTAAATGTATAGATTAATTACTTTGCTTCATATTGTAAATTAATATATTTAATATTTATATACATATGAATAAAATATAAAATTAAATAAAATTTCAAAAATTAAGACAAAAGGTGACCGAATGCTTTTAAATTATAAAATGTTTAATTTCATCAAACTTTACTTAATTTTAAAAATAATCAATTCAAAATTGAAACACAAATAAATTACACGAATAGAATAATTATTTTGCTTCATATTGCTAATTAATTAATTTAATATTTACATACATGTGAATAAAACATAAAATTAATTAAAATCCCAAAAATTAAGACAATTGGTGGCGCTTTAGATGTGATACAAACCTAGGTCGACTTGCTCCTAAACCCATATTATATTAGCCTAGATCGTAAAATTAAGTTCAAGTTCTTATGGAAACCTTAACCCCTAACCAACCTGTGATTGGAAACCTTGGTATATCGAAGACGCCACAATACGCGATGTTTGTCCTATTGATAAGTCAAAAATAAAACACTCACTCTCTAATTGTGTTTTAGGTGCTCAAAGAGAACAAAGAGAATTCTTTCTCACAAATAATTTTCTAAATATTATTAAAGGTTTGTTCTCCTTGAAAAAATAAGCCCTTAAATAGGCTAAAGTCACAAAGCAATAAACCCTCAAAAACTAAGACAAAACTGGCCATACATTAACACATTCCTAATGTGGCCGAAATTCCATAGCTTTCCTAATCTAATTTTGATTAATTAATTCCTTTATTTTGAATTAGGAATTAATTAATTTACAATTGATATAATAAAATAATAACTTTCCTAAGTTGATTTCCCCAGCAAATAAATAAATAAAAACGAAATAGAAGACTAATTTTCTAAAACAAAAAGTCAACTCAAATTAGGAAACTAGTTAACTAGTTTGACCACTGAGATATCTTTGATCAATTTTCAGCTTGTAAAGGCTCCAATCAAATCCCATATGCTACGTAGGATGCCAAATAGGATTATTTATGATTCCCATACATTGCCCTTGATTGGAACAAAGAGAAAATGCCAAATCAACAAAATACAGTAAAGCCAGCAAGAAAAATAGTAAAATCGGCCAGCAATTTCTTCTATGTACAAATCACCATTTAGTTGCTTTAACTTCTGCCTTATCTTGATTTCATCACCTCTTAGTGATATTCATTGATTTCACGAAGTGTTGGATCCATTCCTTGCTGCCCAGAGTCCAAAAAGGCACGAAAACAGCTACGGGCATCCACCACTTCGATGCTTAAAACAGACTTGGAATATTCAGGTATGGATAAGCCCTTTTGAGAATTGATAACTACCTATATGAGACAGCCAGGTTTTCCTTAAATCTCTTGGCTTGAGCCATAGTGATTGGCCTGGTATTCAACTGTATCGGATCTGCACCTCAGCGGGTTGTCGGTTGTGCAGGTATGGGCAGATTCTCATTATTCCCCTCCTCTTGAAAAGGATTTAAACTCAAATCAAAATCATCACGTGCAGTAAAAGGAGATAAATCAGTAACTTTAAATGTAGCACTAACATTATACTCACCTGATAAGTCAAGATTGTAGGCATTCTCATCAATCTGCTCCAAAACTTGAAAAGGTTCATCCCCACGCGGCATAAGCTGGAATTGTTTTTGCTTATGAAACCTCTCCTTCCTTAAGTGCAACCAAACCCAATATCCAGGCTCAAAAACAACCTTTATTTGGCCTTGTTTGGCATTCCTAGCATATTGTTCAATCCTCCTCTCAATATTTGCTTTAGTCTTTTCATGAATTTACTTCACAAAATCAACTTTTTGCTTTCCATCTAGATTAGCACGTTCACTTAAAGATAAAGGTGTAAGATCTATTGGAGTCAAAGGATTAAAACCATAAACAATCTCAAATAGTGTAAATTTGGTAGCTGAATACAAAGATTTATTATAGGCAAATTCAACATGTGGCAAACATTCTTATCGTGTTCTTAAATTTCTACTAATTAAAGCCCTTAACTTAACATGCCTTTGGTTAAGCTTCTCTTTACCTTTAATGTACTTCAAAGATACATGATCTGTATGAATCACAAACTACTTCAGCATTAAATAATGCTGCCACATTTTCAAACCTCTCACCAAAGCATACATCTCTTTGTCATAGGTCAGGTAGTTTAGTGCAGCTTCATTCAATTTCTCACTAAAGTAGGCTATGGGTCTTTCTTCTTGCATTAAAATAGCTCCAATACCTACACCCGAAGCATCACATTCAATTTCAACAGTCTTAGAAAAATTTGGCAAAACTAATAAAGGTGCATTAGTTAATTTATCTTTCAACAAATTAAAAGGTTTATCTTGTACTTTCCCCCCATTTGAAGCTAACATTCTTCTCAACAACTTTGGTCAAAAGTGCTACGATGGTGCTAAAATCCTTGACAAATATTCGATAAAAACTAGCCAAACCATGAAAGCTCCTCACTTTGGTAATGAAGGTGGGTTTCGGCCACTCTTTGATTGTTTTCACCTTGGATTGATCAACTTTAATTCCTATAGCACTTACAACAAATCCTAGAAAAATAAATTCATCTTTACAAAAACCACACTTTTCATATTAGCAAATAACCTTTCGTTCCTAAGAATATTTAAAACTTGCCTAAGATGTCCTACATGCCCATCAAGGTTTCAACTACATACTAAAATATCATCAAAACATACAATCACAAATTTACCAATAAATGGACGCATGACATGATTCATTAATCTTATGAAAGTACTAGTTGCATTAGCTAAACCAAAAGGCATCACTAACCATTCATACAATCCATATTTAGTCTTCAATGCGGTTTTCCATTCATCACCCTCTTTCATTCTAATTTGATGATAACCACTACTAAGATCAATTTTTGAAAACATGTAAGCACCATGTAATTCATCAAGCATATCATCTAAACTAGGGATTGGATGTCTATACTTAATGGTAATATTATTTATGGCTCTACAATTAACACATATGCACCATGATCCATCTTTCTTAGGAACTAATAAAACAGGAGCAGCACATGGACTCATACTTTCCTTAATATGACCTTTGTCAAGTAAGTCACCTATCTGCCTTTATAGCTCCTTTGCCACCTCGGGATTACTCATATATGTAGGCTTATTAGGAATTGCTGCTCCTGATAAAAAATCTATTTGATGTTCAATCCCTTGAATAGGTGGTAAACCATTAGGAATCTCCTCCAGAAAGACATCTTTAAAATCCTATAAAAGAGAAGAGATAGAACTTGGCAATTCAAGTTCTTTGGGATTAGCTTGATCATTTAAATAAACATCTTTATAAAGCATGACCAGTAATGATTTCTTATTCAAAATTGCTTTATTAACATCTCCAATGCTAAGATAAAAAATTTTATTTTTCTTTCCCACTCACGGGTTCCACTTTCCCACTCTCACTCTCGGCTTTTTAAATTTTCCTCACACTCTCAGGTTTTGTTCTCTCTCTCTCTCTCCCTTTGCTTTCTCTCTTTCTTTACATTAACAAAACCTGCCATAGGTTCAGGAAAAATGATGTGGCCGAATTTCCTTTATTTTCCTAATCTAAATTGGATTAATTAATTCATTTATTTTGAATTAGGAATTAATTAATTTACTACCAAATTAATAAAATTCTAACTTTCCTAAAGTAATTTGTCCAGCAAATAAATAAATAAATAACCAAAATAAAGACAATTTCGTAAAACAAAAGTCAAAGTTTCAAATTAGGAAACTAGTTGACTAGTTTGTCAAATAAGCTATCTTTGACTAATCACCAGCTAGTTTATACTTTAAATCAGCTCCAATATGCCATTTAGGATGCCGAATAAGATTAATATAGGTTCCCATACATTTCCCTTGATTGGAATAAGGAAAACTTGCTCGATTCACAAGAAAGGTCAAAGTCAGCACCAAAACCATGCATTTTCAGCCAAATTGAACCCCATATGCAAATGACTCATTTCAATAGCTTCCGTTCTACCTTAACATAATTCCATGGTCCCTTGGTGAGTTTAATCATGTTCACAAGTTAACAAAGTAATTCCTTGTTGCCTAGAACACGTAGATGCACCAAAATAGCTTGTCAGGTCCATTTCTGCCTTCATAACTTAGATGCATAAAACGAGCTTTCGATCTTCGGGTATTACCATACCCTCTTAAGATTTAATCACACCTTAAATGAAGCTAACCAGGTTATCCTTAAATATCTTCACTTGCACCCTGGTGATTCGCCTCGTCTTCAATTGTATCGGATCAGCTCCTCAACGGGTAGTTGGTTGTACGGGTACAGATGGATTCTCATCATTCCCCTCCTTTTGAAAAGGATTTTCCCTCAAATCAAAATCATTACCTGCAGCAAATGGAGATAAATCAGCAACATTAAAGGTAGCACTCACATTATATTCACCTGGTAAGTTAAGTTTATAAGCATTTTCATCGATCCTCTCCAAGACTTGAAAATGTCCATCCACTAAAGGCATAAGCTTTCACTGTCATTGTTCCGAAAACCTCTCCTTTCTTAAGTGCAACCAAACCCAATCTCCTCGATCAAACACCATCAGAACAAATCCTAGAAACACAGGCTCATTTCGTCAAAAAATACATATTTTGATATTACAAACAATCTTTCGTTCCTAAGTACTTCTAAAACTAACCTAAGATGTCGTACATGATCATTTAAATTTCGGCTATATGCAAAAATATCATCAAAGTAAGTAACCACAAATTTTCCAATGAATGGATGCATGACATGGTTCATTAATCTTATGAAAGTGCTAGGTGCATCAGTTAAACTAAAAGGCATTACTAACCACTCATACAAACCATACTTAGACTCACGGTTTGGGGGTGTTTTCAAAAGTGGAAGATCAATTCCAAGTGGCTGGAGAAACAATCCTACCTATGAAAGCAAGCCAAAGCCGAAGGTGGGAGAAGAAAGCACCAATCGGCTAAAAAGGGCGCCGAAAGCCGAATCTGTCCAAGCGCATAAAAATGAGGTAAAATCTGACCCTAAACCTTCAAGATCAAGAGATATTATTTGTTTTAAGTGCCAGGGATGAGGACACATCCCTAACCAATGCCCGAATAGAAGGATCATGGTGTTGAAGGGTAATGGTGAGCTAGAATTGGAAAGTGAAGAAAGTGGTGATGAAACCGAGCAAGAGGAGGAGGAAGAGCTTAAAGGTGAGGTTGAAACTTTGAATGCTTCCCATGCTGAATTAAGCTTGGTTTCTAGGAGAGTGCTGGCTGCATAAAAAGATGAGGATGAAATTCAAAGAGAGAACATCTTCCACACCTGATGTGAAATCCAAGGTAAGATTTGTAATAGGATTATTGATAGTGGAAGTTGTACAAATGTAATTAGTAACATTGTGGTTGATAAATTAGGCTTAACAACTATTAAACATATAGAACCATATAGGTGAGATGAAAGTTAATAAATAAGCCAAAGTAAAATTCAGCATTGATAGATATGTGGATGTGGTTTTGTTTGATGTTGTGCCTATGCATGCGAGACATATTTTACTTGGTAGGCCTTGGCAAGATGATAGAGATGTTGTTTATTATGGTAGAAAGAATAGTATTGCTTTTAGATTTAAAGGTAAAAAGGTCAATATGGAGGCATTAACTCCTAAAGAGGTGTACAAAGATCAAATATAAATATAACAAAGGAGGGTGGCTGAACAACTAAAGGAGAGAACTAGAATGGCCCCCACAACAACAACACCCATCCAAGGAGTCCAAGCCGTGCAAGACCAACTAGGTAAGTGCTCTAAGACTCAAATTGAGTGGAAAAATCATGAGAAAGCTGAATGTGGAGTGAAAAAAATGGAGAAACACGAGAGCCATTATGAGAAACCTGAGAGAAAAGGAAGTTGTGTAGTGGCCGAGAGAGAGAAAGGAAAAGAAAGAAAAGAAAGGTAAAATAAAAATTTTTATTTGAGTTTTGGTGATGTTAATAAAGCAATTTTGAATAAGAAATCATTGCTGATTATAATTTATAAAGATGTTTATTTAAAGATGTTTTTATTGTATATAATTTTATCTGCATTGTTGAAAGCTTTACTTAGTGGAAATTTGAAAATTTGGGAAAGATTGTTTGCTACTATTAAGTGTGATTTTTGCCAAAATGAGCTTGTGTTTCTAGTATTTGTTGTGATAGTGTTTAACCCAAGAGAATTTGTTTGGTTGCATTTAAGAAAGGAGAGATTTCCCAAGCAATTAATGTCCAAGCTTATGCCATGTAGGGATGGTACTTTCCAAGTCTTGGAGCGGACTAATGAAAATACCTTTCAAGAGGAGGGGAATGATGTGAATAAGCCCGTGCCCGCACAACCGACAACCCGCTGGGGTGCTGATCCGATACGGATGAAGACGGGGCTGATCACTAGGGCTCAAGCTAAGAGTTTTAGGGAAAACCTTGCTGAATTTATCCAGGGAGTAATTCATACTCAAGAGGGCTTGTCCACACCTAAAGATCCAAGACTTGTTTTGAGCATACAGGTGGTGGAAGCCGATACGAACCCGCATAGCGGTTTTGGTGCATTTATGGAGTTTAAGCAGCATGGAATGATTCCAATGCTTCATGAATTCAATACATATGTCTAAGAGGTCATAGAATCAAGTCAAGGCAGAATCAAAGGAATCCAAAAAGGACTTGTATGGACAGCATCTCAATTTGGCCGAAAATGTGTTGTTTAGCCGCTGACTTTGACTTTTCTTCTTGTTTGACTTATTCCAATCAAGGGGCAACGTGTGGGGATCATTATTAATCATATTTTTCATCCTAAATGGCATATGGAAGCTGATTTGGAGCCGAAACAAGCTGGAGATTGGTCAAAGATACCTTAGTAGTCAAACTAGTCAACTAGTTTCCTAATTTGATTTTGACTTTTTGTTTTAGGAAATTAGTCTTTTATTTGGTTTCAATTTATTTATTTTCTGGACAAATCAACTTAGGAAAGTTATTATTTTATTATTTTCATTGTAAATTAATTAATTCCTAATTCAAAATAAAGGAATTAATTAATCCAAATTAGATTAGGGAAGGAGGTGAATTTCGGCCAAGCTAGGTTTCCTATTCTTTGGTAGCTGGTTTTACCTATTGTAATTAGGGTTTAATTTGTTTTCTTTTAGCCTATAAAAGGGTTGTTTTTCAAGAAGAACACACCATTAATAATATTCAAAATTTATTTTGTGAGATTGAATTTCTTCTTGTTCTTTTGAACACCTAAAACACCATTAGAGAGTGAGTGTTTTTGTTTTAACTTATCAATAGGACTTCCATCACATATTGCGGCATCTTCATTATACACCAAGGCTTCTAATCACAGGTTGGTAAGGGTTCAAGGTAACCATTAGTACTTGAACAGAATTTGATCCAATCTAATATAATACGGGTTTAGGAGCAGGTCGTCCTAGGTTCGTATCAATGATTTTTCTATCTATCAATAACTGCATGCATTGCACGGTGGATGTGAAGAAGTAGACCATTATCTTGGCAATAATGGTCTAAAAAAGTATCTAAAAATATCAAATTTAAATATTTGTATGCTGTCGAAGTAAGGAACCATGGCATATATGTCTGGAATATATTCCATTTTGAGAGAGTTGAAAAAGCACTATCTCGTTGAAAGGTTCTATACATCCGCCCTTTCTCAAGGAATTTCTTTAGACAAAGACCCCGTTTTTTCCTCTTTTTGGATGGTAAATATTTCTCAGAACATGGAGTGTGACTCAAACCCATGTTTGAATTGAAATTGAGATACTGATGCAAGTTTTTCCATTCTGAATTAGACAGATTCATATGTAAAAGAGGTTGCCAATAAGTTCGTTTAAAATTGACTATTTGTCCCTCTGTTATAAGTGTTCCAGAAATGTTTTCGATCTAGTAAATACCTCTATGAACGAATGGATCGGATCAAATTGGAAAATGGAATGAGTCAATCATCCACTTTGGTATCTTATTGAACAAAAATGGTGATATTGTTCCTCCATTGATCAAGAATTTCGCTTTTTGGGAAGTATCATGATCATCCAATATGAAGGGTTTCCATTTTTTCAAATGAACGATTTGAAGACCTATTGATTCTAATAATTGATTGCAGAGTTGATCATTCGAACCTTTCAATTCATAGATGTGGATCTCCGACCTATGGATGGGGATACTCCCAAAACTCACAAAGAAAAAAGGAAGTGAGTTAGACAAAAAGAGAAGAAACCTAAACAAAAAAAAGAAGTAACTTGGACAAAAAGAAATGAAGTGACTTAGTCAAATCTTTTTTGTCGATAATCTTAGACCAATTAATCAAATATTGATTAATACGTAATTGATTGAACACTACTTGAAAATGAAAATGGCTCTGCTGCTCAAAAATGAAATGTTCCAAATGTTCTTGTAAATTCTTGCTCTCATTGGACCATTTTTATCTATATGCATTAGGATCCTGATTCATGGATCTCTTAGTTTGAGAAATAAAAATAAGAGGATCGAACCATTTCTTCTAACTCTTGTTCAAATTTGATAAATGTTGGTTGATCTTATATTTCCTTATAGTTCTACGATTCAGAGTATCATTTCCTATTTGATCCATTTGATTTCCATATTTGAAGTTGCGATTGGATCTATTCATTAAAAAGAATCGATTCAATACATTTCTTATGTAACCATAGGTGCTATATTGGATTTGAATCAGATTTCGGAACAATCTATATTGATTGACTGCCTCCATTATGTTATTGCTAGCAAATACCACTATTTTTGGTTTTGTATCTTCCAAATCATTCCCGTATGAGGTCAGAACTCATTGTTTTCTGATCTTTCAATGATGCGAATCCACCCGAGACTGCTCGACCAACAACCCGCTGGGGTGCTGATCCAATACAAATGAAGGTGGGGCCGATCACTAGGGCCCAAGCCAAGAGGTTCAAGGACAATCTTGCTGTCTTCATACAAGGAATAAGTCATAGCCAAGAGGGGTTGCCCTTATCTAAAGAACAAAGGCCTGTGTTACTCATACAAGCAATAGAAGCCAAAACGGGGTCGGGTGACGTTTTTGGTAACAATAAAGAGGCCGGGTTGTATGAATTGGAACCCCATCTTTATGGATTCAATTCATATGGAGGATGAGTCATAGAAACCAGCCAAAGCAGCTTCAATGCTGACCAACAAGGTGGTTTGCGCACAAAGGGAAGGAAAGGCCGGATTTGCTATTTTTCTTCGCGGGTTTTACTGTATTTTACTGTATTAACCTTTTCTCATACTTCCAAGCAAGGGCAACGTGGGGAACTTCACAATAAGCTTATTTGGCATCCTACAAAGCATATTGAAGCTGATTTGGAGATCAATTTGGTCAAAGAATAGTCAAACTCAAATTAGTCAAAAAGCTAGTATTATAGTTTCCTAATTTTATTCTACTTTTTGTTTTAGGAAACTACCTTTACTTTTTAAGTTTTATTTATTTATTTTCTGGATAAATAAGTTTAGGAAAGTTTTTATTTTATTATTTTCATTGTAAATTAATTAATTCCTAAATTCAAAATAAAGGAATTAATTAATCCAAATTAGTTTAGGAATATGAAAGTTTCGGCCAAGGTAGGATTCTCCATTGTGTGGCTGGTTTTTCCTAGGGTTTTTAGGGTTTATGTTGTTTCTTTCAAAGCCTATTTAAAGGCTTATTTTTCATTAATAAGATAACTTTAAACTTTGATTTGATTAAGAAAATACTTGTGAGATTAATTATCTCTTTGTTCTTTGAGAACACCTAAAAAACCATTAGAGAATTGGTTGTTTTAGCTTGACTTATCAATAGGTTTTCCATCCCCTATTGTGGCGTCTACATTATACCAAGGTTTCTAACCACAGGTTGGTTAGGGGTTGAGGTCCATTCCATTAGAACTTGAACTTAATTAAAGATCCGGGCTAATATAATACGGGTTTAGGAGTAGGTCGTCCTAGGTTCGTATCATTTGGTATCAGAGCTAAATTTTGTTCAGGTTTGATCTATCTTTATTTGCTTTATTTGTTTTTTGTGTTATTCTGCAATTTTAGCATTAGGTTAAGGTTGCATCCATCCCATACACGTTCAGCATCTTAAAAAAAAAAAAAAAAAAAATTAATTCCTAGTTGAATTAGGATTTCCTAGTTTTATCGTATTTTTGTTTCCTAGTTTGTTGGTTGTCTTTTATCATTGTTCTTGTTAATTTGGTTTTTGTTGATTTTTCTTTGCTGTTTTAGTCTTAAATATTTGCATTCATATATTCAAAAAAAAAAAAAAAAAGTTTGCGGCAACATTTAAAAAAAAAAAAAAAAAAACTGCACATTTTGTTTATTTGGAGGTCACGGGTTTGGTGTTTGTTTTGGAGTTGGAATTGCAATTTTGGTAATTGTTCTTGCTACTGCAGTTGTTTATGTTCTGTGAGTGAAAAAAAAAAAAAAAAAAAAGAAGGTAAAGCCGAATAAAAAATTAAAAAAAAAAGAAGAAAAACAAATATTTCGGTTTGTTGGAGTTTGATTTGTTTGCTGAAAATTTGTTGGAGCTGCTGGTTTTTTATTATTTATTCAATATTTGAGTTGCTGGAGAATTATTTTTGCTGCTGGATATTTGGATTTTGGGTGCTTAAATTATTTGGATTAAAATTAGATAAAGGAATTGATACAAAACTTGAATTACAAGAACAACAACCAACACTTTTCTATAATTTTGTTCTCTTTGATTCTTGTTCGTATTTGAATTTCTTTTCCTGGAATTTTATTCTTGAACTCATAATCTACTACCATCTGGTGCAGTTTTCAAAAATTCAAGCGTTTTCCCATTATTTTGTGTTTTCTTGTCTAGAAAGCCGAAAAATTAGGATTTGTTGGATTCTTTCGGTATTGCCTACTTTTTGCTACTGCTTTGTTGATAAGTTTAATTAAAACATACTAGTTATCTAATTGCTGTTTTGTGGGTGTTTTAATTAGAACTTTGAGATAATTCATTGAGTGGAAAAAGGCAAGAGTGTGAGAGCTTAAAAGAGGGTAAAAGCCGAAACTAGTGTGCAAACACGAGTGTCGAGACCTTGTTTGCGTGAAACACGTGAGGGAGTGGATATTGTGAGGATTTATTTTATTTTTTTGCAGTATTTTACTAACATGGCAGATTCTAGAATAAGGAGAGGGGATCCACCCTTGAGAATCAATGAGGAAGAGTCCGTAGCATTCCATGGCGATGACCGAGCTGCCGGAAGTGGAGACCAAGTGGACTTGAGAACTATTTTGGAATCAATACAGCGGATGAGTGCTCAATTTGAGTATGTAAACCAAAGAGTGGGAAGATTAGAAGCCTCACAAGGAAGGCCGAATACAAGAAATAGGCAAGAATTCCATGGAGGACGAGGCCGAGGACGAGGAGGTCGCGAGAGACCGAGAGAGGAATTTGATGAGGAGCCATTGGACGGTGACTTTGAGGAAGGTATGGACGAAACCTTTGCTGTCCAAGATAGAGCTGGCCATGGGCGATATAGGAGGGAGGATACAGATGAAGATTTGGGAAATATCAAGGTTAATATCCCACCTTTTATGGGTAAAAGTGATCCTGAAGCTTATTTGGAGTGGGAAGAGAAAATGGAGATGATTTTTGACTGCCACAACTATTCGGAAGGTAAGAAGGTGAAGATGGCAGCAATGAAGTTTGGCCATTATGCACTCCAATGGTGGATAAATGAGCAAAGCACCCGAAGGAGGGTTGGTGAAGACTTAATTACAACATGGCGACAAATGAAAGGAGTCATGAGGAAGCGGTTTGTGCCATCCCATTACCAAAGGTTGCTGCATCAAAGGCTTCAATCTTTGTCTCAAGGAAGTAGGTCCGTGGAGGATTATTACAAAGAGATGGAGATGTTAATGATGAGGTTAAACATGAGGGAGGATAGAGAGGCAACAATGGCAAGATTCCTTGGAGGTTTAAACCGTGACATTGCCAACCAACTTGAATTACAACAATACTTGGAATTGGAGGAGATGTTGCATGTAGCCATTAAACTTGAGAACCAATTCAAGAGGAGGGGTGTTAGTACACGGTTTGGAGGAGTTTCTAGTAGTGGAAGGACAAGTTCAAGTGGCTGGAAAAATAATTCTACTTATGAAAACAAGTTGAGGCCGAAATTAGGAGAAGAATCAACCAACGGGCCAAGAAGAGAGGTCAAGACCGAATCTGTCCAAGCACTTAGAGGTGATATAAAATCTGATCCTAAACCTCAAAAATCTAGAGAAATAATTTGTTTTAAGTGCCAAGGAAGAGGACACATATCTAGCCAATGCCCAAATAGAAGAATCATGGTATTAAAGGGTGATGGTGAGCTGGAATCCGCAAGTGAAGAAAGTGGAGCGGAAACCGAGCAAGAGGAGGCTTGTAATGAAGATGAAACCGAACCTGTAGATACATCTAATGCCGAGTTAAGCTTGGTTTCAAGGAGAGTACTTGCTGTCTACAAGGATGAAGAGCAGATACAAAGGGAAAACATCTTCCACACTCGCTGCGAAATACAAGGTAAAATTTCTAGCATGATTATAGATAGTGGGAGTTGTACTAATGTGATAAGTAATCTTGTAGTTGATGAATTAGGCTTGAAAACAATTAAACATCCAGAACCTTATAGATTACAATGGCTTAATGATAGTGGTGAGATGAAAGTAAACAAACAAGCCAAAGTAAAATTTAATATAGGTAGATATGAGGATGTAGTTTTATGTGATATTGTGCCTATGATTGCCGGACATATACTATTAGGTAGACCATGGCAATTTGATAAAGATGCTACTCATTTTGGTCGAGAAAATAGTATTGTTTTCAGGTTTAAAGGGAAGAAGATCAAGCTGGAACCATTATCTCCTAAAGAGGTTTACAAGGACCAATTACAAATGCAACAAAGGAGAGAAGCCGAAAAGCTCAAGGAAAAAGCAAGCATGGCACCAACGGCTTCACCATCCATTCAAGAAGGTAAGGTTGAGGTTGCTGACCAAGGTAAGGTTTCTAAGGTTCATATTGAGTGGAAAGACCAAGAAAAAGCCGAGAGAGAGGTGAGAAAAGAGAACAAACCCGAGAGCATACAAAATCCAGAAATTTCCGCCAATGAGAGCCAAACCGAGGGAAGAAAAATAAAAGAAAGAAAAGAGAGGAAGAACCAGAATTTTTATTTGAGTTTAGGGGATATTAATAAGGTTATTGAGTGTAAGAAACCTTTTCTGGTCATGCTTTACAAAGAAAATTATTTAAATGATCAAACTAACTTTGAAGAACTTGAATTGCCAAGTTCAATGATTTCTCTTTTGAAGGAATTTGGAGATGTCTTCGCAAATGAGATTCCAAGTGGACTACCACCTATTCGAGGGATAGAACATCAAATTGACTTTGTTCCAGGGGCTGCCATACCAAATAGACCAGCTTATAGGAGCAATCCCGAAGAAACAAAGGAGCTGTAAAAACAGGTAAGTGATTTGCTTGATAAAGGATATATTCGTGAGAGTTTAAGTCCTTGTGCTGTTCCTGTTTTGTTGGTACCTAAAAAGGATGGTTCTTGGAGAATGTGTGTTGATTGTAGGGCTATAAATAATATTACCATAAAATATAGACATCCCATTCCTAGATTAGATGATATGCTTGATGAATTGCATGGTGCTTGCATGTTTACAAAAATTGATCTTAGGAGTGGTTATCACCAAATTAGGATGAAAGAAGGTGATGAATGGAAAACCGCATTCAAAACTAAATATGGGCTGTATGAATGGTTAGTTATGCCTTTTGGATTATCTAATGCACCTAGTACTTTCATGAGGCTTATGAATCATGTAATGCGTCCATTTATTGGTAAATTTGTGGTTGTTTATTTTGATGACATTTTAATATATAGCTGAAATTTGGATGACCATGTGGATCAACTTAGGCAAGTTTTGCAAGTTCTTAGAAAGGAAAGATTATTTGCTAACATTAAAAAATGTAACTTTTGCAAAGAAGAACTTGTATTTCTAGGTTTTGTAGTAAGTGCTGCAGGAATCAAAGTTGACCAAGCTAAAGTGAAGGCAATCCAAGAGTGGCCGGTTCCTACATCCATTACCCAAGTGAGGAGCTTTCATGGCTTGGCAAGCTTTTACCGAAGATTTGTCAAGGATTTTAGTACCATAGCAGCACCATTGAATGAAGTTGTCAAGAAGAATGTTGGCTTCAAATGGGGGGAAGTACAAGAAAAATCTTTTAATTTGTTGAAAGAAAAATTGTGTAATGCACCTTTATTAGTTTTGCCAAATTTTTCTAAGACTTTTGAAATTGAGTGTGATGCTTTGGGTGTAGGTATTGGAGCTGTTTTAATGCAAGAAGGAAGGCCCATAGCCTACTTTAGTGAAAAATTGAATGGAGCTGCCCTAAACTACCCGACTTATGACAAGGAGATGTATGCTTTGGTGAGGGCTTTGGAGACGTGGCAGCATTATCTCATGCCAAAGGAGTTTGTGATTCATACGGATCATGAGTCTTTGAAGCATATCAAGGGTCAAGGAAAGCTCAACCGAAGGCATGCTAAGTGGATTGAATTTATTGAAACATTTCCATATGTGATCCGCTACAAAAAAGGTAAGGAAAATGTGGTTGCCGATGCATTATCCCGAAGGTATGTGCTCTTTTCTACCTTAGATGCTAGATTGCTTGGATTTGAACAATTGAAAGAACTTTATGAGCATGATAGTGACTTTGGAGAAATTTTTAGAACCTGTTTGAAACATGGATTTAATAAATTTTACATATTTGAGGGATATTTGTTTAAGGAAAACAAACTTTGTGTGCCTAATTGTAGTATTAGGGAATTATTGGTTCGGGAAGGACATGGGGGTGGTTTAATGGGTCATTTTGGTATTTTAAAGACTTTATCCTTGCTGCAAGAACATTTTTATTGGCCTAACATGAGGAGCGATGTTGAGAGAATTTGTGAAAGATGTGTGAAGTGCCGAAAAACAAAATCAACATTGAAACCGCATGGATTGTATAAGCCTTTGCCGATTCCTACCTATCCTTGGATAGATTTGTCTATGGATTTTATTCTTGGGTTGCCTAGGTCAAGGACAGGTAAGGATTCAATATTTGTTGTAGTAGATAGGTTTTCTAAGATGGCACATTTTATTGCATGTAATAAAACTGCTGATGCATCCAACATTGCTAATTTATTTTTCAAGGAAATTGTGAGATTGCTTGGAATGCCAAAAACTATTATGTCGGATAGGGATGCTAAGTTCTTAAGCTATTTTTGGAAAACATTGTGGGCTAAATTAGGTACTAAGCTTTTATTTTCAACTACTTGTCATCCACAAACTGATGGACAAACCAAAGTAGTAAATAGAACCTTGTCTGCATTGTTGAGAGCATTAATTAGTAGAAATTTAAGGACTTGGGAAGAATGTTTGCCACATGTTGAATTTGCATATAATAGGTCTTTACATTCAGCAACTAAATTTACTCCATTTGAAATTGTTTATGGTTTTAATCCTTTGACTCCATTAGATTTAACACCTTTGCCTTTAAGTGAGCGTGCTAATCTAGATGGAAAACAAAAAGCTGATTTTGTAAAGCAGATTCATGAGAAGACTCGAGCAAACATTGAGAGAAAGACCGAGCAATATGCAAGGGTGGCTAATCAAGGCCGAAAATCAATGGTGTTTGAACCTGGAGATTGGGTGTGGCTGCACTTAAGGAAAGAAAGATTCCCCGAACAAAGGAAATCAAAACTCATGCCGAGGGGTGATGGACCTTTTCAAGTTTTGAAGAGGATAAACGACAATGCCTACAAACTTGATCTACCGGGTGAGTATAATGTTGCTGATTTATCTCCTTTTGCTGCAGGTGATGACTTCAATTTGAGGACAAATCCTTTTCAAGAGGAGGGGAATGATGCGAATCCACCCGAGACTGCTCGACCAACAACCCGCTGCGGTGCTGATCCAATACAAATGAAGGTGGGGCCGATCACTAGGGCCCAAGCCAAGAGGTTCAAGGAAAATATTGCTGTATTCATACAAGGAATAAGTCATAGCCAAGAGGGGTTGGCCATATCTAAAGAACAAAGGCCTGTGTTACTCATACAAGCAATAGAAGCCAAAACGGGGTCGGGTGACGTTTTTGGTAACAATAAAGAGGCCGGGTTGTATGAATTGGAACCCCATCTTTATGGATTCAATTCATATGGAGGATGAGTCATAGAAACCAGCCAAAGCAGCTTCAAAGCCGACCAACAAGGTGGTTTGCGCACAAAGGGAAGGAAAGGCCGGATTTGCTGTTTTTCTTCGCAGGTTTTACTGTATTTTACTGTATTAACCTTTTCTCATACTTCCAAGCAAGGGCAACGTGGGGAACTTCACAATAAGCTTATTTGGCATCCTACAAAGCATATTGAAGCTGATTTGGAGATCAATTTGGTCAAAGAATAGTCAAACTCAAATTAGTCAAAAAGCTAGTATTATAGTTTCCTAATTTTATTCTACTTTTTGTTTTAGGAAACTACCTTTACTTTTTAAGTTTTATTTATTTATTTTCTGGATAAATAAGTTTAGGAAAGTTTTTATTTTATTATTTTCATTGTAAATTAATTAATTCCTAAATTCAAAATAAAGGAATTAATTAATCCAAATTAGTTTAGGAATAGGAAAGTTTCGGCCAAGGTAGGATTCTCCATTGTGTGGCCGGTTTTTCCTAGGGTTTTTAGGGTTTATGTTGTTTCTTTCAAAGCCTATTTAAAGGCTTATTTTTCATTAATAAGATAACTTTAAACTTTGATTTGATTAAGAAAATACTTGTGAGATTAATTATCTCTTTGTTCTTTGAGAACACCTAAAACACCATTAGAGAATTGGTTGTTTTAGCTTGACTTATCAATAGGTTTTCCATCCCCTATTGTGGCGTCTACATTATACCAAGGTTTCTAACCACAGGTTGGTTAGGGGTTGAGGTCCATTCCATTAGAACTTGAACTTAATTAAAGATCCGGGCTAATATAATACGGGTTTAGGAGCAGGTCGTCCTAGGTTCGTATCATTCAATAAAAAGATTCATTTTCTACATAAAAAATAGGAGGTAGAATCAATAAAGATTTCCTTTTCGATTCATCCCTGGAGTTGAATACCTCATTCAAGAATTGTTTTTTATCCAATCTATAAGAATCAATAGAAAAGGTAAATCCCTTATGATACACCATATCCGGCTCAGTCGTTGATAGAGTGAATAGATCTTCCATTTCTTGAACTTCTAATTCAAAATTGTGGTATAACGTGTATCCCCCCCTGTTTCGGTCACGGAATAGATGAAATAAATCAAAAAATGGACTTTTGTTGAAGGATGAAATCTTATTGGAATTATCTAATTCATCCTACGGAACCATATCACATCCCAGATCCGATGAAATAGGATGAATTGAGATGATATTTTGTAAATACATAATTATCTTGAATATATTAACTATTTCATTATTTTCCAAATGCCTGTAAAGGACAAAAGAAACATCTTGTTCTTTCTTTAACAATTTATGATCTCTAGTGGACCTCTCCGTAGGATTCGAACCCAGATGAAGTTCTGACCATCTATCAAAGAAAAAAGAACGAATGGATCTTGTAGGATTCCTAAGAAATTCTTTGATTTCTTCTGGAAGAAAATGATTATTCATCTGCTTCTCACGTTCTGTGAATATCTGGGACATTGAGGAATATCCCAAAAGGCATTTAGGGAATCGATCTGATTCTATCTCTGTTCGTTCCGTTTGAAGAAAGGAAGGATCCCAAAGAATTGATCTTTATTTTAGTTGTTGAATCTCTCTTTGATTGATCAATGTGTGATATTCTGAATCCTCACTACTAATGGAATCAAAATGATCTCTGGATCGATCGGAAGATCCTTTCAATTGGCTAGAATCCATTACTTAAACAAAATTGGATCTTGTGGAATCATATTGAATATTTGACAATACATTCCGTACTTTGCTAAAAAATCGATCCTTGTTTACCAACCACTCGGTGTCTAACCAAATCCAACTCTCTCTCGATATGTTCCTCAAAAAATCCGATTCGTGCGGATTCCTCCCCTAATTAAAGAACAGATCTTGGTGGAATTGCCACATATGAAATTGAGCACAATTTTGCAAAGAAATAGCTCACTTATTTCTCAAGAAGAGATGGGAAACATGCTCAATATCATTTGATTGAATAGTTGACCCAACTCCTTGTTCTTTGAAGAAACCCTCCGCTTCAATTGGTATTTTTTCATGAAAAGCAAACATGAGATAACAAATCCAGTCTTTCATTAAGATTTTGAATAGCTATCCCGAATTCAAGTTGATTATGTTTCACCTCTTCCTTGAAGAAAGATGATCAAACAATTCCCAATCATGGTCCTTGCGGATCGGATCATCCATAGAATATACAAAAGAAACTCCTGATATTTGATATCTTTCTCTTTGAATGAGATCTCAATTCCAACGATGATTTTATTGGATATCTTACAACTAGAATCCCTTTTTTTTCTAATCCAGTTCCTCAACCACCGCGAACCCTGGTTAGATTTAGGCATGATACACTTTTTAGTTGTTGGGAGAACCCAAGTACTCTCTTTCGAATCTAGGAAACAGCTCTCAGAGATCTTTTTTCCTTTTTGGGAAGATATAAGAGCGAAACAATCAACCTATTGATATTGGAAGACTCAAAATATTCTTCTAATGTATCATTTCTGGGTCCAATGAAATTCATAGGTATAGGTAGAAAGCCTGTCAAATAGAGATTTTTTCTTTCGACCATCTTTCGATTGTTAATATGATATATAAGGTCCGCTACTACAAATAGTACTACACCCTTGATTGTGAAATATCGATTGGTTGTTGAACGCTATAAATGTGAATTGCGTGAAAGTAGGATGCTCTAAATTTGGGAGACGAAGAGTTTTATAAAATGTTCTTGATGGAAAAATGTAAATGAAAGATCCCGCTTAATTGAATTGGGTCCATGAATCTAAGAAATAGTGAGAGTTCTTGATCTCTCTCAATATCTCTCTTAATTTGAAAATCCAGGATTTGAATTGATGTCCTTTCATTGAGTCCTCCTAAATTGCATTGATTTATCATAAAGATTTCATTTGAATTGGAATTTGGTTATTCACCATGTACGAGGATCCCCGCTAAGCATCCATGGCTGAATGGTTAAAGTGCCCAACTCATAATTGGTGAATTCGTAGGTTCAATTCCTACTGGATGCATGCTAATGGGACACTCGGATAAAATAAGTCTATTGGAATTGGCTCTATATCAATGGAATCTCATTATCCATACATAACAAATTGGTGTGGTATATTCATATCATAACATATGAATAGTAAGAACTAGCATTCCTTTTCAGACTAGAACTCATAGGGAAGAAAATAGATTTATGGATAGAATCAAATATGCAGTATTTACAGGCAAAAGTGTTCGGTTATTGTTGAAAAATCAATATACTTCTAATGTCGAATCAGGATCAACTAGGACAGAAATAAAGCATTAGGTTGAACTCTTTTTTGGTGTCAAGGTAATGGCTATGAATAGTCATCGACTCTCGGAAAAGGGTAGAAGAATGGGACCTACTATGGGACATACAATGCATTACAGACGTATGATCATTACGCTTCAACCGGGTTATTCTATTCCACCTGGTAGAAAGAAAACAACTTAAATCAAAATACTTAATAGCATGACAATACATTTATACAAAACTTCTACCCTTAGCACAAGCAAAGAAGCCGTAGAAAGTCAAGTGAAATCCAATCCATGAAATAATTTGATCCATGGGCAGCATCGCTGTGGTAAATGTCGTAATTCCAGAGGAATCATTACCCCATGGCATAGAGGGGGTGGTCATAAGCATCTATACCGTAAAATCGATTTTCGATGGAATGAAAAAGACACATATGGTAGAATCTTAACTCTAGAATACTATCCTAATCGAAATGCATACGTTTGTCTCATACACTATGGGGATGGTTAGAAAAGATATATTTTACATCGCAGCGGGGCTATAATTGGAGATACCATTGTTTCTGGTACAGAAGTTCCTATAAAAATGGGAAATGCCCTACCTTTGAGTGAAGTTTGAACTATCGCTTTACGTAATTGGAAGTAACCAATTAGGTTTATGACGAAACCTAGAAATTGATCATTGATCCAATTTGAATACCTCTACAGGATAAACCTCAATAGAAAGCTAATGAGTCATGGCACCAAGTGATTGAGTTCAGTAGTTCCTCATATAAAATTATTGACTCTAAAGATATAGCAATATGGAGAAGACAAAATTGTTACAAGCACCGACAAAACCAGAAGCGCCACTTGTTTCAAAGAGAGGAGGACGGGTTATTCACATTTCATTTGATGGTCAGAGATGAATTGAAAGCTAAGCATTGGTAATTCTAAGGATTACCAAGGAGAAAAATAGAGATGTCTCCTATATTACCCATAATATGTTGAAGTATCGATGTAATTTCATAGAGTCATTCGGTATGAATGCTACATAAAGAACATAAGCCAGATGAAGGAACAGGAAGACCTAGGATGTAGAAGATCATAACATGAGTGATTCCATAGATTTTGATTCCTATATATCCACTCATGTGGTACTTCATTATATGATATATATAAGAATTATACGATATATATAAGATCCATCTGTATAGATATCATCATCTACATCCAGAAAGCTGTATGCTTCGGAAGAAGCTTGTACAGTTTGGGAAGGGGTTTTGATTGATCAAAAAGAAGAATCTACTTCAACCGATATGCCCTTAGGCACAACCATACATAACATAGAAATCACACTTGGAAAGGGACGACAATTAGCTAGAGCAGCAGATGCTGTAGTGAAACTAATTGCAAAATAGGGGAAATTGGCCACATTAAAATTACCTTATTGGGAGGTCCATTTGACACCCAAAAACTGCTCAGCAATAGTCGGACAAGTGGGAAATGTTGGGGTGAACTAGAAAAGTTTAGGTAGAGCCGGATCAAAATGTTGGCTAGGTCAGCATCCTGTAGTAAGAAGAGTAGTTATGAACCCTATAGACCATCCCCATGGGATGGTGAAGGGAGGGCCCCAATTGGTAGAAAAAAACCCGCAACCCCTTGGGGTTATCTTGCACTTGGAAGAAGAAGTGGAAAAAGGAATAAATATAGTGATAGTTTTATTCTTCATCACCGTAGTAAATAGAATTTGTTTCTTTGTCTTTACAAAATAAAAATAAAAATAGGAGTAATTAATTGTGACATGTTCACTTAAAAAAAAAAAAATCCTTTTGTAGTGAATCATTTATTAAGAAAAATAAATATGCTTAACACAAAAGCAGAAAAATAAATAATAGTCACTTGGTCCCAAGCATCTACAATTATACCGACAATGATCGGGCATAGTATTTCTATCCGAAATGGAAAGGAGTATTTGCCAATTTATATAACAGATCGTATGGTAGGACATAAATTGGGAGAACTTTCACCTACTCTAAGTTCCGAGGACATGCAAAAATTGATAATAGATCTCGTCGTTAATAATTTTTTAATAAATACAAAAAGTGAATATAGATACTTATTGTTCATTAGTGAGAGGTAAACCTTATGAGAAAGAAGAAAAAGATGGACCGATATATAGAAGAATACGCTCTAAGTGAATTTATAGATATGTCTGCTCATAAAGTGCAAAGAGTAATTGATCCGATTCGTGGGCATTCTTATGAAGAAACACTTCCGATACTCAAACTCATGCCCTTTCAAGCATGTTCTCCCATTTTAAAATTGGTTTCTTCTGTAGCAGCAAATGCTAATCACAATAGAGGTTTCACCAAAGCAAAGTTAAAAATTAGTAAAGCGTAAGTCAACGAAGGCATTACTATGAAAACATTAAAACCTCGAGCTCAAGGATGAGGTTATCCAACGAAAATACCCACTTGTTATATAATTATTGTACTGAAACATACAGCTGTACATTATTATACAGACTATTTAAAGAAAAAATTGTCTTTGAAGAATTTTGAGGTTAAAAAAAGAACATGGATGAATAAAAAAAAAGAAGTACATCGATATGACCTGTCATGATCTGTATAGTAGCGGGGGATTATGGGACAAAAAATAAATCTACTTGGTTTTAGACTTGGCGCAACCTAAGGTCATCATTCTCTTTGGTTTGTACAACCAAAAAATTATTCAGAGGATCTACAAGAAGATCAAAAAATACGAAACTGTATCAAGAATTATGTACAAAAAAAATATGAAAATATCTTCTAGTGTCGAGGGAATTTCATGTATAGAAATTCATTTTAGAAATTCAAAAATGAATCGATTTGATTGAAGTCATAATCTATATGGGATTCCCAAAGTTATTAATAGAACTTAGAAGAATCGAATAATTACAGATGACTGTACAAAAAGAACTTAATTGTGTGAACCAAAAACTCAACATTGCTATTACAAGAATTCAATACCCTTACAAAAACCCTAATATTCTTATGGAATTTATAGCGGGGCAATTAAAAAATATAGTATCAACAGAAAAGGAATTGCACGTGTCGAATGGATCAGAAATCTTTTTTGCATAAACAAAAAAATAAAAAATAAAAAATAATAATCTGATTCTGAGCTGTAAAGAAAAAATAAAATATGCAAATAAATGGAAGGATGAGAGAAAGAACAAAAAAAAAATATATCAATGATATATGATTCCAATATGTAAGGTTTATGATTCATCTCATAATGAGGAATGCAATGAAGCATTAATACCGATTGGTCTATAATTATACAAAGCTTTTCATATAAAAAGAATCAAGAGCCCTGAGCCAATAAATACTAAGAGGATTGACTCGAGAACAAATCAAATTCCGTTAGGGGCTCCGTTGTCGAAGTCAGACTTAACCATTAATCGAGAAGCGATGGGAACAATAGAACCTGTGAATACATAAGATTATATTGAAAACGAATCTTAATGATTCATCGGGTAGGATGGTGGAACGAACCATAAACAAATTCAGTTATTCTAAAAGGTCCTGCCATAAACTAATCCTACAACTGAATATTGAAAGAGTAAATATCTGCCTGCGAAAATTTTGATTTTATTGGATTTCTAAATATTAGCCGATCTAATATGATAATAAAAAGCAAAACAAAATAAAGATTCGTTATAAGCTTATAACAAAATGACTTTATCTATACTATTATCTCTAAATAAAAATTATTTATAAATCGAATCCATGTTTAGTTATATATCAAAACAAGATATACAAATTTCTAATAGATTAGATGAAATTTCAAAAAATCTCATGAATCAATATATTTTTTTAGTATATTATTCATTAAATACATAAATATAAATACATAGATATTATTTTTTAATCGTTTCAGTTGCAAAGAGCTAGATGAGAAGAAACTCTCATGTCCAGTTCTGTAGCAGAGATGGAATTAATAAACAACCATCAATTATAATCCCAAAAGAACCAGATTCTGTAAACATCATGGAGGAAGAATGAAAGGAATATCTTATCGAGGTAATCATATTTGCTTCGATAGATATGCTCTTCAAGTGCTTGAACCTGCCTGGATCACATCTCGACAAATTGAAGCCTGTCGACGAGCAATGACACAAAATGTCCACCACGATGGGGAAGTATGGGTACATATATTTCCAGATAAACCAGTTACAATAAGACATATAGAAACTAGTATGGGCTCAGGGAAAGGATCTGATGTGATTCCGCCTAAGCCCGCTCAACTGATAACCCACTAGGGTGCTCACCCGACACAGATAAAGACCGGGCCAATCATAAGAGCTCAAATTACGAGATTTAAAGACAACCTGGGAGCATTTATACAGGGGGTAATCAATTCTCAACAGAGCTTGTCCATACTAGAAGATACAAAGCCTATCCTACGCATCCAAGTGGTGGAAACCGATACGGACCCAGGTAGCGATTTTAGTGCAAATATGGACACCGAGCAGCATGAAATGGTTCCAACTCTTTATGGATTCAATACATATGTCTAAGAGGATATGGGATCAAGTCAAGCCAGCTTCAAAGGCATTCAAAAAGGGGTTGTACGAACAGCTTCAAATTTGGCCTGTTTTTACTGTATTTTGTGCTGGCTTTATTGTATTTTGCTGAGTTGGCTTTTCCTCTTTCTTCCAAGAAAGGGAAACATGTGGGACTTCATGATAAGCTTATTTGGCATCCTAAAAAGCATATTGAAGCTGATTTGGAGCTCAAATTGGTCAAAGATTGGTCAAAGTCAACTCAGTCAAAAAGCTAGTATTTTAGTTTCCTAATTTGATTCTACTTTTTGTTTTAGGAAATTACCATTACCTTTTAGTTTTTATTTTATTTATTTTCTAGAAAAATAAGTTTAGAAAAGTTATTATTTTATAATTTTCATTGTAAATTAAATAATTCCTAATTCAAAATAAAGGAATTAGTTAATCCAAATTAGATTAGGAAAGGAATGAGAATTTCGGCCACCATAGGAAACTACTTTGTATGGCCGGTTTTCCCTTTGTTTTTAGGGTTTTATGATACGAACCTAGGACGACCTGCTCCTAAACCCGTATTATATTAGTCCGAATCTTAATTAAGTTCAAGTTCTAATGGAATTGACCTCAACCCCTAACCAACCTATGGTTAGAAACCTTGGTATAATGTAGACGCCACAATAGGGGATGGAAAACCTATTCATAAGTCAAGCTAAAACAACCAATTCTCTAATGGTGTTTTAGGTGTTCTCAAAGAACAAAGAGATAATTAATCTCACAAGTATTTTCTCAATCAAATCAAAGTTGTATTCATATTAAAAAATAAGTATTTAAATAGGCTACAAAGCCACGAAATAAAACCCTAAAAATAAAGAAAACCGGCCACCACACATAAAGAAACCTAGTTGGCCGAAACTATACTTCCTTTCCTAATCTAAGTTTGATTAATTAATTCCTTTATATTAAATTAGGAATTAATTAATTTACAATGTAAAAATAAAATAAAAACCTTCCTAAAGTTATTTTTCCAGAAAATAAATAAATAAAAACCAAAAAGTAATGGTAGTTTCCTAAAACAAAAAGTAAAAACAAATTAGGAAACTAAAAATGCTAGCATTTTGATCAAGTTGACTTTGATCAATCTTTGACCTCTTTGAGCTCCAAATCAACTTCTAGGTGCTTTTTAGGATGCCAAATAAGCTGAATATGAATTCCCACATGTTAGCCATGCTTGGAAAAATAAGAAAAGGCTAATATAGTAAAATATAGTAAAGTTAGAAAGCAATACAGCAAATTCGGCCAAATTGTTGATGCTGTCCGTACAAGCCCTTTTTGATTGCATTTGAGGCTTCTTTAACTTGATTCCATGACATATTAGGCATATGTATTGAACCCATAAAGCATTTGAACCATTTTATGCTTCCCGGACTCAAAAAATGTACCAAAACCATCACCCGGGTCCGTATTGGCTTCCACCACTTGGATGCTTAGAATAGGCTTTGTATCTTCAAGTATGGACAAGCTCTGTTGAGATTGATTACCTCCTGTATAAATACTCCCAGGTTGTCCTTAAATCTCTTAATTTGAGCTCTTGTGATTGGCCTAGTCTTCATCTGTGTCGAGTCAGCACCCTAGCGGGTTATCGATGGAGCGGGCTCGGGCGGAATCACATCAATTTGTTTCATGACTTTGTAGCCTATTTAAAGGCTTGTTTTTGAATTAGAATAAAGCTTGAATTTTATACAAAAAATTATTTGTGAGATTGAATTCTCTCTGTTCTTTTGAATGCCTAAAACACCATTAGTGAATGAGTGTTTTAGTTTTGACTTATCAATAGGACTTCCATCACCTATTGTGGCGTCTTCACTATATACCAAGGTTTCTAATCATAGGTTGGTTAGGGGTCAAGGTGATCATTAGACTCTGAACATAATTAGATCCGGGCTAATATAATACGGGTTTAGGAGCAGGTCGTCCTAGGTTCGTATCATTTGGTATTAGAGACTGGTTTTGTTCAGGTTTGATCTATCTTTATTTTCTTTATTTGTTTTTATGTTATTCTACAATTTTAGCATTAGGTTAAGGTTCCATCCATCCCATACACGTTCTTCATCTTAAAAAAAATAAATAAAAAAATTCATTCCTAGTTGAATTAGGATTTCCTTGTTTTATCGTATTTTTGTTTCCTAGTTTGTTGGTTGTTTTTCATCATTGTTCTTGTTAATTTTGGTTTTTATTGATTTTTATTTGCTGTTTTTGTCTTCAATATTTGCATTCATATATTAAAATAAAAAATAAAAAATTCAAACAGATATTAAAAAAAAAAAAATCGCACAATTTGAATTTTTCATTGGGAGATCACGGGTTTGGTGTTGTTTTGGAGTTGGAATTGCGATTTTGGTAATTATTCTTGCTACTGCAGTTGTTTATGTTCTGTGAGTGGAAAAAAAAAATAAATAAAGAAGACGTAAAGCCGAATAAAAAGAAAAATTTTGTGTTTGTTGAATTTGGTGTTGAAATTTAAGTTTTGGAATTTGTTTGATTTGGAGATTTGATTTGTGATATTTTGAATTTCTGGAGAATTATTTTGTTGGATATTTGAATTTTGGGTGCTAAATTATTTGGATTAAAATTAGTTAAAGGATTTGATACAAAACTTGAATTACAAGAACAACAACCAACACTTTTCTATATTTTTGTTCTCTTTGATTCTTGTTTGTATTTGAATTTCTTTTTCTAGAATTTTATTCTTGAACTCATAATCTATTACCATCTGGTCCAGTTCTTCAAAATTCCAAATTTTTCTCATTAATTTGCTTTATTTTACCTAGAAAAGCCGAAACTAGGTTTTGTTGAATTCTTCGTTATTGCCTAATTTTAGCTACCGTTTTTTTGATAAGTTTAATTAAAACATACTTGTGATCTAATTGTTGTGTTGTGGGTGCTTTAATTAGAACTTTGAGATAATTGATTGAGAGGAAAAAGGCAAGAGAGTGTGAGCACAAAAGAGGGTTAAAAGCTGAAACTAGTGTGCAAACACGAGTGTCGAGTTCTTAATTGAGTGAAACATGTGAGGGAGTAATATTTGGTGAGAATTTATTTTATTTTGCATTATTTATAGTAACATGGTAGATTCAGGAGATCCACCTTTGAGAATTAATGAATAAGAGTCCGTAGGATTCCATGATGGTTCCCGAGCTTCGGGGAGTGGTGAACAAACGGACATGAGGGCTGTCTTGGAGCAACTACAGCGGATGAATACTCAATTTGACCATTTAAATAAGAGGATGAATAGGTTAGAAACATCCCAAGGAGTGCTGAATATAATGATAGATGCTCATGGAGGCCAAGGTCGAGGTCAAGGAGTCCGTGGGCGGCCAAGAGAGGAGTTTGAGGAGGAAAATGTCGGAGATGATTTTGAAGAGGGAATGGATGAAACACTTGCTGTCCAAGAGAGGCTAGGCCGTGGGAGGCATAGGAGAGAGGATGTAGATGATGATCTTGGCAACATCAAGGTAAATAATCCACCATTCATAGGTAAAAGTGATCCGGAAGCATATTTGGATTGGGAGGAGAGAATGGAGATGATCTTTGATTGCCACAATTATTCGGAGGCCAAGAAGGTGAAATTGGCAGCAATGGAGTTTGGTCATTATGCACTCCAATGGTGGACAAATGAGCAAAATACTCGAAGAAGAGTTGATGACGACTTGATCACTACATGGCGACCAATGAAAGGAGCCATGAGGAAGCGATTTGTACCATCACACTATCATAGGTTGCTGCATCAAAAGCTTCAATCATTATCTAAAGGAAGTAGGTCCGTGGAGGATTATTATAAGGAGATGGAGATGCTTATGATGAGGCTAAGCATGAATAAGGATAGAGAAGCAACTATGGCAAGGTTCCTTGGTGGTTTGAATCGTGACGTAGCCAATCAACTAGAATTGCAACAATATGTGGAATTTGAGGGAATGTTGTATGTGGCTATTAAGCTTGAGCATCAATTCAGGTGGAGGGGTGTCAAATCAAGGTTTGGAGGTGTTTCCAACAGTGGAAGATCAATTCAAAGTGTTTGGAGAAGCAATCCCATCTTTGACAACAAGCCAAAACCGAAACTTGAATAAGATAGTTCCAATCGGCCAAAAATAGAAGCTAAAGCCGAAACTGTCCAAGCACATAAATATGAAGGTAAATCTGATCATAAACTTTCACGAACTCATAAAATTGTGTGTTTTAAGTGCCAAGGAAGAGGACACATTGCCAATCAATGCCCAAATAGAAGAATCATGGTGCTGAAAGGTAATGGTGAACAAGAATCTGAAAGTGAAGAAAGTGAGGATGAAGCCAAGCAAGAGGAAGAGGACTTGGAGGATGAACCCGAAACTTTGAATGCTTCCCATGCTGAATTAATCTTGCTTTCTAGGAGAGTACTTACTACATACAAAGATGAGGATGAAATCCAAAGAGAGAACATCTTCCACACCCGATGTGAAATTCAAGGTAAGATTTGTAGTATGATTATTGATAGTGGAAGTTGTACAAATGTAATTAGTAACATTGTAGTTGATAAATTAGGCTTAACAACTATTAAACATCCAAAACCTTATAGATTACAACAGCTTAATGATAATGGTGAAATAAAAGTGAATAAATAAGCCAAGGTAAAATTTAGTTTAGATAAATATGTGGATGTTGTATTGTGTGATGTTGTACCTATGCATGCTAGTCATATTTTATTGGGGAGGCCATGGGGATTTGATAAGAATGCCATACACTATGGGAGAGAGAATTCCATTGTATGTAAATTTAATGGGAAGAAGGTCAAGCTGGAGCCATTAACTCCAAGGGAGGTATTTAGAAACCAACTTCAAATGCAACAAAGGAGGGAAGCCGAGAAGCTCAAAGAGAAGGCTAGTATGGCACCAATGGTTACACCACCTGCCCATGAGGTCAAGACCGAACTTGCTGTCCAAGGTAAGTATTCTAAACTCAATGGTGAGGGGAAAGACAATGACAAAACCAAAAGAGAGAAATTAAGAGAAAAAGCCGGAAGTGATGATAAAAAGAGTGTGTCCGAAAGAGAGAAAGGAAAAGAAAGAAAAGAAAGAAAAAGTAAATTTTTTTTTTTTTAAAGTTTTGGGGATGTTAATAAGGCTATCCTGAGTAAGAAACCATTGCTGGTTATGAATTATAAAGACATTAATTTAAAAATGCTTTTCTTGTATAGAACTTTATTTGCATTATTAAAAGCTTTACTTAGTGGAAATTTGAAAATTTGGGAGATATTATTTGCTAATATTAAAAAGTGTGATGAACTTGTATTTCTAGTATTTGTTGTGATAGTGTTTGACCCAGGAGATTTGGTTTGGCTGCACTCAAGAAAGAAGAGGTTCCCCGAACAAAAAAAAATGGGCAAACTGAAGTTGTGAATAGAACCTTGTCCGTTTTGTTACGTGCTTTAATTAGTAGAAATTTGAGAACTTGGGAAGAATGTTTGCCACATGTTGAATTTGCTTATAATAGGTCTTTACATTCAGCTACTAAATATACACCATTTGAAATTGTTTATGGTTTTAATCCTTTGACTCCATTCGATCTGATACCTTTACCTTTGAGTGAGCGTGCTAATCTAGATGGAAAACAAAAAGTTGATTTTGTAAAACAGATTCATGAGAAGACAAAGGCAAATATTGAGAGGAGGACCGAGCAATATGCAAATGTGGCTAATCAAGGCCGAAAACCAATGGTCTTTGAACCTGGAGATTGGGTGTCACTGCATTTGAGGAAAGAAAGATTTCCCGAACAAAGGAAATCAAAACTCATGCCGAGGGGTGATGGATTGTTTCAAGTTTCGGAGAGGATAAACAATAATGCCTGCAAACTTGATCTACCGGGTGAGTATAATGTTAGTGCCACCTTCAATGTTGCTGATTTGTCTCCTCTTGCTGCAGGTGATGACTTTGATTTGAGGTCAAATCCTTTTCAAGAGGAGGGGAATGATGCGAATCCGCCCGAGACCGTTCAACCGACAACCCGCTGGGGTGTTGATCCAATACAGATGAAGGTGGGGCCGATCACTAGAGCCCAAGCCAAGAAGTTCAAGGACAATCTTGCTTTCTTTATCCAAGGAATAAGTCATAATCAAGAGGGGTTATCCATATCTAAAGAACCAAGGCCTGTTTTACTCATACAAGCAATAGAAGCGAAAACGGGCCCGGGTGATGTTTTTAGTACCAATATGGAGGTCAGGTTGTATGAATTGGATCCCCATTCTTACACGTTCAATTCATATGGTGGATGAGTCACAGATGTTGAATGTGGTGATCTTGCCACAATGTGCAAGGTAGTTCGGTTACACTTGCACTCTTTGTTTTACAACATCAAAAACCAAGCATTATTTATGTTTATGCATTTTATTTTATCTTGTAATATTTAAGAACAATATCCTTTTTGTAATGCCCTAAGCTCATTATCTAGCTTAAGGCCTTTTTTGTCTAGTTGCTGGAATTGTATTTCCAGCAACATAAGTCCACTTCCTTGGATTTTGTTTGAAGTAGGTTTGGGATTTGGACCTGAATTTTGGATATGATAAACTAGATATGCAGAGGAAGCAGCAACAAAAAGAATGGCCCAATTTGGAGCTGGGAAGGCTGAGTTAAGCCCAAAACAATTTGACCCTTGTGCAGTTTTGTTGCCCAGAAAACTGGGCAAAACTGCCTCGGGTTTGATTACTTTTGAATGGGTAAATGGACTTTTTTTTATCTGGTTTTTGGCTAGAACATAGTTTAATATACAAAAATGCTTCCCTCCAATTTTCAAGTCAAATGGAGCTGCTTTTCAAATTCAAATGCCCTAGACAAGCTGGACTGCCCATTAAAGAAGGTTTCTTGCATGCCCAGCACATTGATTAGAGTTAGTTGAGGTAGTTTGGCTTGGTTGGTTACTTTTAATGCTTTTGTATTTATTGCTCAATATGGAAACATGCCTTATTGTCTTTTTGATGTATTTAAAAGTATGAAAATTGTAATGAAAAATGTTGAGAAAGAAAATATTCAAAAAAACAAATTTTGAAAAACAACATTTTTGGCTCTCTCTCCCTCAACTACTACATTTGTTTTCTTCTTCTTCCCAAAAGCTAACAACCTTCTTAAGAACCCTAAACCTCCATTAAAACCAAAAAAAAAAAACCTTAAGAAACCCAAAAACAAAATCAAGAACCAAAAACCAACAACAATCATTCTTGAGTAACACCTTGAATGATTGTGCTCTAGGGTACTACAACATAAACCTACACCAAATTCCATCATGGTATCAGAGCATAGTGTAATTTCTTAGGATCCTGTGAGCTTTCAACCTAGACCATTTTATTTGTGAGAGGATCCCCCACCTAAAGCCTTCCAACCGAAACCAAAACCTCCCAAAAAGACTAGTTGAAACTCACCAAAACACCACCACCCGAGAGCTTGTTCTTGTGTCCATTTTTCAAAACTTTTGAAAAACCATTTTTTCAAATGGCCTCACAATCCTTTGCAACCCCAACACCACCTAAGTTTGAACGCCAAAACTATTCCATTTGGAGTATAAAAATGAAAGCCTACCTTCAAGCCTTTGGTTTATGGGAAGTCATAGAAGAAGGTTATGTAGTGGAAGAGTTGAGAGCTAATGCAACCCAAGCACAAACATGAGGCCGAAGTTGCCAAGGGGTTTAAGGCCCTCATTGCCTTGCACTCCTCCGTGAGTGATTCCATTTTTACAAGGATAATGTCATGCACAAGTGCTAGAGAGGTTTGGATAAAGCTTCAAGAGGAGTTCCATGGAAATACTAGAACTCGGCAAATGCAAGTTTTAAACCTAAGAAGAGAGTTTGAGACCTTGAAGATGAAGGAGAATGAGCTTGTCAAGGATTTCACGGAAAGGATGCTCAAAGTGGTAAATCAAATTCGGGTCCTTGGTGAGCAATTAACCGATCAAAGGGTAGTAGAGAAAGTATTGGTGAGCTTACCCGAAAGGTTTGAAGCTAAGATTTCCTCCCTTGAAGAATCTAGAAATCTTAGTGAAATAACCTTGAGTGAATTCATCAATGCTCTTCAAGCAACCGAACAAAGGAAAGCCATTAGAAAGGAGGAGAACATAGAGAGTGCATTCTATGGTGGCCACGGCAACAAAAAGAAGAATAAAGGAAGGAAGAACAACAACACCAACCAAACCGGTTTTACAACCAACAACAACACAAACAACAACAAAAGTGGATGGAATCAACAACAACAACAACAAAGCCATCAAAACCGAGGAGGGCATCCACCTTGCCCTCATTGTAAGAAGCTTGGACATCCACCATCCAAGTGTTTTTGGAGGCCAGATGCATCTTGTGAAAGATGTGGAGGAAAAGGCCACATTGCCAAAGTATGCAAGCAAAGGAGACAACAAGCCAATGTGGTTAATGAAGAAGCCGAGAACCTATTTGTGGCCACATGCCTTAAAGCCACAAGTAGTGGTCTCGGTTGGCTTGTGGATAGTGGTTGCTCACACCACATGAGTTTCCAAAAGGATGGCTTTATGGAGCTTGATCGAAACTACAAAACCAAAGTGAAGATTGGTGATGGCCGGTTCATGAAAGTAGAAGGCAAAGGAGATGTGTGCTTGAACACCAAGGAAGGTACCAAAATTATAAAAGATGTGCTATATGTTCCTAGTTTGTGTGAAAACTTGCTTAGTGTAGCACAATTGGTAGAAAGAGCCTTTGCTTTAAATTTTGCAAAAGATGGATGTATCATATATGATGCTTGTGGTAATGAGCTGTTTAAGGTACCATTGAAGGACAAAAGCTATAGATTGGACCTAGATAAGAATGAACAAGCCTTAAAAACCAATGTGGAGTCCATTTCTCAACTTTGGCATAAAAGGCTTGGGCATTCTAGCTATGGTGCCATGAAAAACACCAATGCCATTGTGAAGGACATGCCAAAGATTGAGGAGATGAAAAGCCTATGTGATGTATGCCAACTAGGGAAATCCACACGGCTTCCATTCCCTAAAGCCGGTTCATGGAGAGCTAAGGAGAAGCTTTAGCTAGTCCATTCGGATGTGTGTGGACCGATGAGTTTGTCATCAATTGGAGGATGTAATTACTTCCTAACCTTCATTGATGACTACTCAAGGATGTGTTGGGTATATTTTCTAACAACCAAGTCACAAGTGCTCGAGAAGTGCATGGAATTCAAGAAGATGGTGGAAACCCAAAGCAATGCAAAGATGAAGCGCTTGATAACCGACAATGGTGGAGAATATACAAGCTTGGCTATGGAGGATTTTTGCAAAGAAAATGGAATGGTACATCAATTCACAACACCATACACACCACAACAAAATGGTGTTTGTGAGAGGAAAAATAGGACCTTGATGGAGATGGCAAGGTGCATGATACATGAGAAGAACATGCCAAAGAAGTTTTGGGCCGAAGCCATATACACCGCTAGCTACATCCAAAACCGAACATACACCAAAGCCAATGAGTCCAAGACACCCTATGAGATATGGTATGGAGAAAAACCATCTTTGGACAACATAAAAATCTTTGGAAGTGTTTGTTTTCTTCATGTTCATCCACACATGATAGACAAGCTTGACAAAAGGGCAAATGTGGGCATCTTGGTCGGCTTTAGTGAGGTTACCAAAGGTTTTAGGGTTTTCAACTTGGAAACCAAGAAACTTGTGGTAACAAGGGATGTGAGGATTGATGAAGATGTTGTTTGGGATTGGACAAAAGAGGAGCTTCTTGTCCATGAAGATAATGCTCGGTTGGATGATGAAGAAGAAGAAACCAATGACAATGACAATGAAGAAAATGAAGATGATGAGGAGGATGCACTTGAGACCATTGGAGCCGAATTGGAGATTGGAGATGGTGTTAGAGGAGGAAGGCCATTGTCCGAACTATATGAAAGGTGCAATGTTGCCTTGAGTGATCCTACCAATGCTCAAGAAGCTATGCAAAAGAAATAGTGGATGGAGGCCATGCAAACCGAAATGGATATGATAGAAAAGAATGAAACATGGTCTTTGGTTTCTAAACCTAAAAACAAGAAACCAATTGGTGTAAAGTGGATCTTTAAGACCAAGTTCAACCTGGATGGAACAATATGCGAGCACAAGGTAAGGCTTGTAGCAAAAGGCTATGCACAACAAGCGGGTGTAGATTATGGAGAGACGTTTGCACCGGTTGCAAGAATGGAGACCATAAGGCTCATCCTATCCATCTCGGCCTCAATGTCATGGAAGGTGTACCACCTTGATGTAAAGTCGGCTTTCTTGAATGGTGTGATTCAAGAGGAGGTTTATGTCAAGCAACCCGAGGGCTTCATTGTTCAAGGACATGAGGACAAAGTCTACCATCTACACAAGGCACTTTATGGGTTAAAGCAAGCACCTAGGGCTTGGTATGGCAAGATTGATGGTTACTTAATCTACCAAGCCTTTAGGAGGAGTCCAAATGAGCCAACACTATACATAAGGAATGAAGTAGGCATGATTGTTATCTCACTCTATGTGGATGATTTGTTGGTCACGGGTGAAAATGAAAAGAATGTGGAAGTTTTGAAAAATGAACTTGAAAAGGAGTTTGACATGTCAAGCCTTGGTGAAATGAATTACTTCCTTGGAGTGGAAGTGATGTAATGCTCTAGGGGTATTTTCATATCTCAAGAGAAATACATCAAAGATCTTTTGAAAAAGTTCAACCTTAATGAATGCAAGCCAATGTCAACACCAATGAGCCAAGTAGACAAATACAAGAAGGAGGATGGCACACCAAAGGTAAACCTGACCCTATATAGAAGCATGATAGGAAGTTGCTCTATGTATGTTCATCAAGACCGGATATTATGCATGCCACATGTGTTTTGTCTCTAGATATATGCAAGCACCATCCCAAAACCATTTTGTAGGTGCCAAAAGAATTCTTAGATACTTAAAAGGAACACAAGACTTTGGAGTTTGGTATGATAGGCAAGATGTGATGAGATTAATGGCCTACTCGAATAGTGATTGGGCTGGATACTTGGATGATATGAAGAGCACTTCGGGGTATCTTTTCTCACTTGGTAGTGGACCATTCTCATGGAATACAAAGAAGCAAGCAACAACTGCTTAAAGCACAGCCAAAGCCGAGTACATTGCTTGCTCTTCATGTGCAAATCAATGCATTTGGCTTAGGAAATTATTGGAGGACGTTGGTTATCCTCAAGAGGGTTCAACCATCATCAAATGTGACAACACTTTAGCCATATCAATAGCCAAGAACCCCGTTCAACATGGAAGGACAAAACACATACCGGTGAAGTATCACTTTTTGAGGGAGTTTGAAGAAAATGGAGAAGTAAGCTCGGGATATATCAAGACCGAAGATAACCTTGCAGATTTCTTCACCAAGCCACTTCCAAAAGCAACATTTGAGACCTAAAGGAAGCTTCTAAATATTTCAAGCAAGAACACCAAGGAGGAGTGTTGAAATGTGGTGATCTTGCCACAATGTGGAAGGTAGTTCGGTTACACTTGCACTCTTTGTTTTGCAACATCAAAAACCAAGCATTATTTATGTTTATACATTTTATTCTATCTTGTAATGTTTAAGAACAATATCCTTTTTGTAATGCCCTAAGCTCATTATCTAGCTTAAGGCCTTTTTTGTCTGATTGCTGGAATTGTATTTCCAGCAACATAAGTCCACTTCCTTGGATTTCGTTTGAATTAGGTTTGGGATTTGGACCTGAATTTTGGATATGATAAACTATATATGTAGAGGAAGCAGCAACAAAAAGAATGGCCCAATTTGGAGCTGGGAAGGCTGAGTTAAGCCCAAAACAATCTGACCCATGTGCAGTTTTGTTGCCCAGAAAACTGGGCAAAACTGCCTCGTGTTTGATTACTTTTGAATAGGTAAATGGACTTTGTTTTATCTGGTTTTTGGCTAGAATATAGTTGAATATTCAAAAAGGGTTCCCTCCAATTTTCAAGTCAAATGGAGCTGCTTTTCAAATTCAAATGCCCTAGACAAGCTGGACTGCCCATTAAAGAAGGTTTCTTGCATGCCCAGCACATTGATTAGAGTTAGTTGAGGTAGTTTGGCTTGGTTGGTTAATTTTAATGCTTTTGTATTTATTGCTCAATATGGCAGCATGCCTTATTGTCTTTTTGATTTATTTAAAATTGTAATGAAAAATGTTGAGAAAGAAAATATTCAAAAAAACAGATTTTGAAAAACAACATTTTTGGCTCTCTCTCTCTCAACTACGACATTTGTTTTCTTCTTCTTCCCAAAAGGTAACAACCTTCTTAAGAACCCTAAGCCTCCATTAAAACCAAAAACAAAACCTTAACAAACCCAAAAACAAAATCAAGAACCAAGAACCAACAACAATCATTCTTGACTAACACCTTGAATGATTGTGCTCTAGGGTACAACAACATAAGCCTACACCAAATTCCATCAATAGAAACCAGCAAAAACAGCTTCAAAGCCTAACAACATAGTGGTTTGCACACGAGGGGAAGAAAGGCCGAAATTTGCTCTATTCTTTGCTGGCTTTACTGTATTTTACTATATTAGCCTTTTCTCATATTTCTAAGCAAGGGCAACGTGAGGAACTTCATAATAAGCTTATTTGGCATTCCAAAAAGACTATTGAACCTGATTTGGAGTCCAATTAAGTCAATGAAGGGTCATTATCCACCTAGCCAAAAATTACCATATTTAGTTTCCTAATTTGTTTTTACTTGTTGTTTTAGGAAACTATCTTTAATTTTGGATTTGTATGTATTTACTCATTGAACAAATAATTTTAGGAAAGTTTTTATTTTATTATTTTGTTTGTAAATTAGTTAATTCCTAATTGAAAATAAGGGAATTAATTAATTAGATTAGGAAAAGGAAAGATTCGGTCAAGCTAGAACTCTTCATTGTGTGGCCGTTTTTTCCTAAGGTTTTTAGGGTTTATTTTGTTTCTTTCAAAGCCTATTTAAAGGCTTATTTTCAATAAGAATATAACTTTGATTTGATTGAGAAAATACTTGTGAGATTAATTATCTCTTTGTTCTTTGAGAACACCTAAAATATCATTAGAGAATTGGTTGTTTTAGCTTGACTTATCAATAGGTTTTCCATCCCCTATTGTGGCGTCTACATTATACCAAGGTTTCTAACCACAGGTTGGTTAGGGGTTGAGGTCAATTCCATTAGAACTTGAACTTAATTAAGATCCGGGCTAATATAATACGGGTTTAGGAGCAGGTTGTCCTAGGTTCATATCATGTCCGCATCACATGGAAAGGACTTGAACGTTTGTCTCCTTCGCCCGTTTAATGAAACGATGTGTTTGCACCCATTTTTGAAGAAAACAAAACAAAACAAAGCACGTCTATTTTTGTGTTTTACTGAAACGCTACATTGGCACCCATAATGAAGGGAAAAAAAAAAAAAAAACAAATTGTCTCTCTCTCGTTCCATAAGAATTCTGATTATGACTAGGTTTTCTAGCTTCCCTTTCTACTTTTTTTCCTTTTTACCTATACTGTGTCTCACTCGGTTATTCTCTTTCTTCTCCAGCAATTCAAGTTTGTTGTTTATTCTATTAGAAAAGCTAGCCAAAGCTTTTTGAATTTACATTTTTTAAGAAAAGAAAATGGTTTTTTTTTTTAAATAAATTTCAATTCTTTCAATATATATAAGCAGCATTTACACAGTTAAGAGGGAGATTGCCAGCATTTACACAGCAGAGAAAAAAGGAACCTGGGGCTGGTTTTTTTTTTTTTGGGAAAATGGGTGAGCTGGGTAGCAGAGAAAGAAGGAACATGGAGCTTTTTTTTTTTTTTCCCCCTCGAAAATGAGTGTCAACGCACCATCTCAGTAAAACATAGAAATGGATGTGTTTTTTTTTTTTCCCCCAAAATGGGTGCAAACACATCGTTTCATTAAAGGGGTGAAGGAGACGGATGTTCAAGTCCTTTCCATATGGTGCGGACAGGTTCTTTTCATAGCACTTCTGACACTGGCACTCCATAATTTTAACATATTTTCTTTTCTTTCTTTTCTTAACATATTTTCTTGGACACTAGTCAACATGCCGCACATGCATGCACTCCACTACTCCATGGCAATCCATAATTTTAACATATTTTCTTGGGCACTACTCAATACACCTCACGTGCATGCAATCCTCTGCTCCTTTGCCAAAACTTTTAACATAACTTTTCAATTTTAACATGCAATCCTTATACAAAGTAATTAAATTATTTTACCATACAACCGTCATCTCACAAAGTATTGTATCTAATTTTAGATATGAAAACAAAAAAAATTATCAAAAAAAGAAATATATCTTCTGTATTTTTTTTTATCATTGATTCTTTGTTAAGAAATACATGTTGATCATTTTTTATTCTTTTTAAATAACAAAGATGGATAATTTATAGTTGCTGAACTTATGTATGTATATAATTGACATTTTAATAAAAAATATTATTCTAGTATATTTTTGTTCACAGTATATAGAATCTTTGTTTAAAAATAATATAAGATGCCATGATATGCATATTATCATCGTCTTTTGTGTCAACTTTATTGTATGTTGAGGCTGCTTAGCTAATGCAGTGATAATTACTATGTATGTATGTATGTGTGCTTGTTGTCTTACAGTTTATGAAATAACAACTTTATGTTACGTTTATGATATACTATAGTCTTTGAAATAAAATATTATTAAATTGTATTATACTTTGGTCTGCAAATACTTAAAGAGCTATTTCTTATTATGTATGTAACCAGGGGTGGAACCTTACAGACCAAGATCTTTTTTCTCAAAAAAAATTACAATAAAAAATTGTAAAATAATACACTTTATCATAACGAAAAATAAAAATAAAAACTATATATTTTAAATTTAACAAAACCATATAAAAAATCCATGTAATAAATATAATGATGTGATTCCACCCGATCCCGCTCAACCGATAACCCGCAGGGGTGCTGACCCGACACGGATAAAGACCGAGCCAATCACAAGAGCTCAAATTAAGAGATTTAAGGACAACCTAGGAGCATTTATACAGAGGGTAATCAATTCTCAATAGAGCTTGTCCATACTAAAAGATACAAAGCCTATTCTAACCATCCAAGTGGTGGAAGCCGATACGGACCCGGATAGTGATTTTGGTGCAAATATGGACACCGAACAGCATGAAATGGTTCCAACTCTTTATGGATTCAATACATATGTTTAAGAGGATATGGAATCAAGTCAATCCAGCTTCAAAGGCATTCAAAAAGTGGTTGTACGGACAGCTTCAGATTTGGAATGTTTTTACTGTATTTTGTGCTGGCTTTACTGTATTTTGCTGAGTTGGCTTTTTCTCTTTCTTCCATGCGAGGAAAACGTGTGGGACTTCATGGTCAGCTTATTTGGCATCCTAAAAAGCATATTGAAGATGATTTAGAGCTCAAACTGGTCAAAGATTGGTCAAAGTCAACTTAGTGAAAAAGCTAGTATTTTAGTTTCCTAATTTGATTTTGACTTTTTGTTTTAGGAAATTAGTCTTTTATTTTGATTTTTATTTATTTATTTTCTGGAAAAATAAGTTTAGGAAAGTTATTATTTTAGTATTTCAATTGTAAATTAATTAATTCCTAATTCAAAATAAAGGAATTAATTAATCTAAATTAGTTTAGGAAACTAGGAAAAATTAGGCACATTCCTTTTCTCTACTTTCTTTTTCTCCACACTTTGAGTCCGGTTTTGAACTAATTTTTTTTACGGTTTTTGCTTTGTAATCTTAGCCTATTTAAGGCTTATTTTCAATGAGAAATCAAGCTTGAATTTTATACAGAAAATTAATTGTGAGAGTGAATTCTTTTTGTTCTCTTTGAACACCTAAAACACCATTAGTGAATGAGTGTTTTAGTTTGACTTATCAATAGGACATCCATCAACTGTTGTGGCGTCTTCATTATATACCAAGGTTTCTAATCATAGGTTGGTTAGGGATCAAGGTGACCATTAGAACTTGAACATAATTAGTTCCGGGCTAATATAATACGGGTTTAGGAGCGGATCGTCCTAGGTTCGTATCATTTGGTATCAGAGCAAAAATTTTGTTCAGGTTTGATCTATCTTTATTTGCTTTTTTTTTTTGTGTCATTCTACAATTTTAGCATTAGGTTAAGGTTGCATCCATCCCATACACATTCTGCATCTTAAAAAAAATAAAAAATAATTCATTCCTAGTTGAATTAGGATTTCCTAGTTTTACCGTATTTTTGTTTCCTAGTTTGTTGGTTGTCTTTCATTATTGTTCTTGTTAATTTTGGTTTTTGTTGATTTGTCTTTGTGGTTTTAGTATTCAATATTTTCATTCATATATTCAAAACAAAAAAAAAGGAAAATTCAAACAAATATATTAAAAAAAAAAACTGCACTTTTGTTTTTGTTGGAGGCCACGGGTTTGGTGGACTTTTAGTGTGGAATTGCAATTTTTAGTGTTGATTCTTGCTACTGCAGTTGTTTTATGATCTGTGAGTGAAAAAATAAAAAAATAATAAAAAAAAAGAAGAACAAGCCAAATAAAAAATAAATAAAAATTTTTCGGTTTGTTGGAGTTTGATTTGTTTGCTGGAAATTTGTTGGAGCTGCTGGTTTGTTGATTATTTATTCAATATTCGAGTTTCTGGAGAATTATTTTTGCTGCTGGATATTTGAAATTTTGGGTGCTTAAATTATTTGGATTAAAATTAGTTAAAGGATTTGATACAAAACTTGAATTACAAGAACAACAACCAACACTTTTCTATATTTTTCTTCTCTTTGATTCTTGTTAGTATTTGAATTTCTTTTTCCAGGATTTTGTTCTTGAACTCATAAGCTATTACCATCTGGTCCAGTTCTTCAAAATTCCAAAGTTTTCTCAGTAATTTGCTTTATTTCACCTAGAAAAGCCGAAAACTAGGTTTTGTTGAATTCCTTCTGTATTGCCTTTTTTTTTTTTTTTTTTTTGCTACTGTTTTGTTGAAAGTTTAATTAAAACATACTTGTGATCTAATTGCTGTTTTTTGGTTGTTTTAATTAGAACTTTAAGATAATTCATTGAGATGAAAAAGGCAAGAGAGTGTGAGCACAAAAGAGGGTTAAAAGCCGAAACTAGTGTGCAAACACGAGTGTCAAGTTCTTAATTGAGTGAAACATGTGGGTGATACGAACCTAGGACGACCTGCTCCTAAACCCGTATTATATTAGCCCGGATCTTAATTAAGTTCAAGTTCTAATGGAATTGACCTCAACCCCTAACCAACCTGTGGTTAGAAACCTTGGTATAATGTAGACGCCACAATAGGGGATGGAAGACCTATTGATAAGTCAAGCTAAAACAACCAATTCTCTAATGGTGTTTTAGGTGTTCTCAAAGAACAAATAGATAATTAATCTCACAAATATTTTCTTAATCAAATCAAAGTTGTATTCATATTGAAAAATAAGCCTTTAAATAGGCTACAAAGCCACGAAATAAAACCCTAGAACATAAAGAAAACCGGCCACCACACATAAAGAAACCTAGTTGGCCGAAACTATACCTCCTTTCCTAATCTAAGTTTGATTAATTAATTCCTTTATATTAAATTATCAATTAGTTAATTTACAATGGAAAGAATAAAATAAAAACCTTCCTAAAGTTATTTTTCCCGAAAATAAATAAATAAAAGCCAAAAAGTAATGGTAATTTTCTAAAACAAAAAGTAAAAACAAATTATGAAACTAAAAATGCTAGCCTTTTTTATCAAGTTGACTTTGATCAATCTTTGACCTCTTTGAACTCCAAATCAGCTTCTAGATGCTTTGTAGGATGCCAAATAAGCTGAATATGGAGGCCCACACGTTGCCCATGCTTGGAAAAATAAGAAAAGGCTAATACAGTAAAATACAGTAAAGTCAGCAAGCAATACAGCAAATTCGGCCAAATTGTTGATACTGTCCGTACAAGCCCTTTTTTATTGCATTTGAGGCTGCTTTAACTTGATTCCATGACCAAATGATATGAACCTAGGACGACCTACTCCTAAACCCGTATTATATTAGCCTGGATCTTAATTAAGTTCAAGTTCTAATGGAATTGACCTCAACCCCTAACCAACCTGTGGTTAGAAACCTTGGTATAATGTAGACGCCACAATAGGGGATGGAAAACCTATTGATAAGTCAAGCTAAAACAACTATTTCTCTAATGGTGTTTTAGATGTTCTCAAAGAACAAAGAGATAATTAATCTCACAAGTATTTTCTCAATCAAATCAAAGTTGTATTCATATTGAAAAATAAGCCTTTAAATAGGCTTGAAAAAGGCAACTTAAAAACCCTAGAACATAAAGAAAACCGGCCACCACACATTAAGAAACCTAGTTGGCCGAAACTATACTTCCTTTCCTAATCTAAGTTTGATTAATTAATTTCTTTATATTAAATTAGGAATTAATTAATTTACAATGGAAAGAATAAAATAAAAACCTTCCTAAAGTTATTTGTCCATAAAATAAATAAATAAAATCCAAAAAGTAATGGTAGTTTCCTAAAACAAAAAGTAAAAACAAATTAGGAAACTAAAAATGCTAGCCTTTTTTATCAAGTTGACTTTGATCAATCTTTGACCTCTTTGAGCTCCAAATAAGCTTCTAGATGCTTTTTAGGATGCCAAAGAAGCTGAATATGAAGGCCCACACGTTGCCCATGCTTGGAAAAATAAGAAAAGGCTAATACAGTAAAATACAGTAAAGCCAGCAAGCAGTACAACAAATTCAGCCAAATTGTTGATGCTGTCCGTACAAGCCCTTTTTGATTGCTTTTGAGGCTGCTTTAACTTGATTCCATGACCTCTTAGGCATATGTATTGAACCCATAAAGCATTGGAACCATTTCATGCTTCCCGGACTCCGAAAATGTACCAAAACTGTCACCCGGGTCCATATCGGCTTCCACCACTTGGATGCTTAGAATAGGCTTTGTATCTTCAAGTATGGACAAGCTTTGTTGAGATTGATTACCCCCTGTATAAATACTCCCAGGTTGTCCTTAAATCTCTTAATTTGAGCTTTTGTGATTGGACTAGTCTTCATCCGTGTCGAGTCAGCACCCCAGCGGGTTCTCGGCGGAGCGGGCTCGGGCGGAATCACGTCATTCCCCTCCTCTTGAAAAGGATTTGTGCTCAAATCAAGATCATCACCTGCAGCAAAAGGACTTAAATCAGCAACATTAAATGCAGCAGTCATGTTGTACTCACCCGGTAAATCAAGCTTGTAGGCATTCTTGTTATTCGGCTCCAAAACTTGAAAAGGTCCATCCATAGGCGGCATGAGCTTTGACTTTCTTTGATTAGGAAACCTTTCCTTTCGTAAGTGCAACCAAACCAATTCTCCTGGGTCAAACACTATTACAACAAAATCTAGAAATACATGCTCATTATGGTAAAAATTACACTTTTTAAAGTTAGCAAACAATATTTCCCAAATTTTCAAATTGCCACTGAGTAAAGCTCTCAACAATACAAATAAAGTTCGATGCAATAAAGACATCTTTAAATAAGTATCTTTATAATTCATGGTCAGCAATGATTTCTTATTCATAATTACTTTATTAACATCACCAAAGCTAAGATAAAAATTTATATTTTTCCTTTCTTGTCTTCCTTTTCCTTTCTCACTCATGGCCATCTCACCTTCCTCACTCTCGGCTTTTGCACCAAATTTCTCACTCTTGGTTTTATTAAAATTTTTCCACACAACCTGAGTATTAGAAGACTTACTTTGGACAGCAAGCTCACCTTTTCCCTCTTGATTGGATGGTAGTCCACTTGGAATTTCATTTGGGAAGACATCTCCAAATTCCTTCAAAAGAGAAATCATTGAACTTGGCAATTCAAGTTCTTCAATGTTAGTTTGATCATTAAAATAATTTTCTTTATAAATCATGACCAGCAAAGGTTTCTTACACTCAATAACCTTATTAATATCCCCTAAACTCAAATAAAAGTTGCTACTTGACCTTTCTTTACTTTCTTTTTCTTTTTCCCCCTTGGATTGGCGCAAACCTTCGGATTTCCCTTCCTTCTCCAAGCTTTCGGGTTTGCCACTTTCTTTCCCCTCTCTTTCGATTTTTCCTTGATCTTTCCACTCAATATGAGTCTTAGAAACCTTACCTTGATCAGCAACCTCATTCTTACCTTCTTGAAAGGATGGTGAAGCCGTTGGTGCCATACTTGCTTTTTCCTTGAGCTTTTCGGCTTCTCTCCTTTGTTGCATTTGTAATTGGTCTTTGTAAACCTCTTTAGGAGATAATGGTTCCAGCTTGACCTTCTTCCGTTTAAACATGAAAACAATACTATTTTCTCAACCAAAATGAGTAGCATCTTTATCAAATTGCCATGGTCTACCTAATAGTATATGTCCAGCAATCATGGGTACAATATCACATAGAACTACATCCTCATATCTACCGATATTAAATTTTACTTTGGCTTGTTTATTCACTTTTATTTCACCACTATCATTAAGCCATTGTAATCTATAAGGTTCTAGATGTTTAATAGTTATTAAGCCTAATTTATCAACTACAATGTTACTAATTACATTTGTACAACTTCCACTATCAATAATCATACTACAAATCTTACCTTGAATTTCACATCGGGTGTGGAAGATGTTCTCTCTTTGAATTTCATTCTCATCTTTGTATGCAGCAAGTACTCTCCTAGAAAGCAAGTTTAATTCAGCATTGGATGCTTTCAAGGTTTTGTGTTCATCCTCCAAGTCCTCCTCCTCTTGCTTGGCTTCATCCTCACTTTCTTCACTTTCCGATTCTAGCTCGTCATTGCCCTTTAACACCATGATTCTTCTATTCGGGCATTGGCTAGCAATGTGTCCTCCTTCCTGGCACTTAAAACACACAACATCATGAGTTCTAGAAGGTTTAGGATCTAATTTTACCTCATTATTTGGTGCTTGGACAGATTTGATTCTAGTCTCCTTCCTTGGCCAGTTTGAACTTTCTTCTTTGACTTTCGGCTTTGGCTTGCTTTCGTAGATGGGATTGTTCCTCCAGCCACTTGAATTGGACCTTCCACTGTTGGAAACACCTTCAAACCATGATCTTACACCCCACCTCTTGAATTGATGCTCTAATTTAATAGCCACATGCAACATCTCCTCCAATTCCACATATTGTTGCAATTTTAGTTAATTGGCTATTTCATGATTCAAACCACCAAGAAACCTTGCCATGGTTGCTTCCCTATCTTCATTCATATTCAGCCTCATCATTAACATCTCTATCTCTTTGTAATAATCGTCCACGGACCTACTTCCTTGAGACAAAGATTGAAGCCGTTGATGCAGCAACCTATGGTAATGTGATGGCACAAACCGCTTTCTCATGGCTCCTTTCATTTGTCGCCATGTTATAATCAAGTCATCACCAACTCTCCTTCGGGTGCTTTGCTCATTGGTCCACCATTGGAGTGCATAATGTCCAAACTCCATTGCTGCCAACTTCACCTTCTTACCTTCCGAATAGTTCTGGCAGTCAAAAATCATCTCCATTTTTTCTTCCCACTCCAAATAAGCTTCGGGATCACTTTTACCCATAAAAGGTGGGATGTTAACCTTGGTATTTCCAAAATCATCATCTGTATCTTCCCTCCTATATCTTCCATGGCCAGCTCTATCTTGGACAGCAAAAGTTTCATCCATACCTTCCTCAAAGTCTCCATCGAATGGCTCCTCATCAAATTCCTCTCTCGATCTCTCGCGACCTCCTCGTCCTCGGCCTTGTCCTCCATGGAATTCTTTCCTATTTCTTGTGTTTGGCATTCCTTGTGAGGCTTCTAACCTTCCCATTCTTTGATTCACATGCTCAACTTGAGCACTAACCCGCTGTATGGACTCCAAAACAGCTCTCATGTCCACTTGGTCTCCACTCCCGGTAGCTCGGGCATCGCCATGGAATGCTACGGACTCCTCCTCGTTGATCCTCAAGGGTGGATCTCCTCTCCTCATTCTTGATTCTGTCATGTTAGTATAATAATGCAATAGAAATAAAATAGGACCTTACAATTTCACTCCCTTACGTGTTTCACTCAAATGAGGACTCGACACTCATGTTTGCATACTAATTTCGGCTTTTACCCTCTTTTAAGCTCACACACTCTTGTCTTTTTCCACTCAATGAATTATCTCAAAGTTCTAATTAAAACACCCACAAAACAGCAATTAGATCACTAGTATGTTTTAATTAAACTTATCAACAAAACAGTAAGCAAAAATAAACAAATACCGAACGGAATGAAAATACCTATTTTCGGCTTTTTTAGACAAAATAAAGCAAATTAATGAGAAAACTTTGGAATTTTGAAGAACTGGACCAGATGGTAATATATTATGAGTTCAAGAATAATATTCTAGAAAAAGAAATTCGAATACGAACAAGAATCAAAGAGAACAAAAATATAGAAAAGTGTTGGTTGTTGTTCTTTGTAATTCAAGTTTTTGTATCAAATCCTTTAACTAATTTTAATCCAAATAATTTAGCACTCAAACTCAACTATCCAGCAGTAAAAATAACTCTCCAAAAACTCCCAATATAGAATAAATAATCAACACAGCAGCAGTTACAAGAAATTTCCAGCAACAAACTTCAACACCAATTTTCAACAAACCGATATATATATATATTTTTAATATTCGGCTTTCTTCTCTTCTTTTTTTTTTTTTTTCACTCACTGAATATCAGACACAACTGCAGTAGCAAGAATAAACAACAAATTTGCAATTCCAACTCCAAAAATTCACCAAACCCGTGACCTCCGAATAAACACAAATGTGCAGTTTTTTTTTTTTTTTTTTTTTTTAAATGTTGCCGCAAACTCTTTTTTTTTTTTTTTTTTTTAATATATGAATGCAAATATCTAAGACTAAAACAGCAAAGAAAAATCAACAAAAACCAAATTAACAAGAACAATGATGAGAAAAAAACAACCAACAAACAAGGAAACAAAGATATGGTAAAACAAGGAAACCTAATTCAACTAGGAATGAATTTTTTTTTTATTCTTTTTTTTTTAAGGAGATGCTGAATGTGTATGGGATAGATGCAACCTTAACCTAATGCTAAAATTGTAGAATAACACAAAAACCAATAAAACAAACAAAACAAATAAAACAAATAAAGATAGATCAAACCTGAACAAAATTTAGCTTTGAAACCAAATGATACGAACCTAGGACGACCTGCTCCTAAACCCGTATTATATTAGCCCGGATCTTAATTAAGTTCAAGTTCTAATGGAATTGACCTCAACCCCTAACCAACCTGTGGTTAGAAACCTTGGTATAATGTAGACGCCACAATAGGGGATGGAAGACCTTTTGATAAGTCAAGCTAAAACAACCAATTCTCTAATGGTGTTTTAGGTGTTCTCAAAGAACAAAGAGATAATTAATCTCACAAGTATTTTCTTAATCAAATCAAAGTTGTATTCCTATTGAAAAATAAGCCTTTAAATAGGCTACAAAGCCACGAAATAAAACCCTAGAACATAAAGAAAACCCGCCAACACATATAAAGAAACCTAGTTGGCCGAAACTATACTTCCTTTCCTAATCTAAGTTTGATTAATTAATTCCTTTATATTAAATTAGGAATTAATTAATTTACAATGGAACGAATAAAATAAAAACTTTCCTAAAGTTATTTTTCCAAAAAATAAATAAATAAAAGCCAAAAAGTAATGGTAGTTTCCTAAAACAAAAAGTAAAAACAAATTAGGAAACTAAAAATGCTAGCCTTTTTTATCAAGTTGATTTTGATCAATCTTTGACCTCTTTGGGCTCCAAATCAGCTTCTAGGTGCTTTTTAGGATGCCAAATAAGCTGACTATGAAGGCCCACACGTTGCCCATGCTTGGAAAAATAAGAAAAGGCTAATACAGTAAAATACAGTAAAGTCAGCAAGCAATACAGCAAATTCGGCCAAATTGTTGATGCTGTCCGTACAAGCCCTTTTTGATTGCATTTGAGGCTGCTTTAACTTGATTCCATGACCTCTTAGGCATATTTATTGAACCCATAAAGCATTGGAACCATTTCATGCTTCCCAGACTCAGAAAATGTACCAAAACTGTCACCCGGGTCCGTATTGGCTTCCACCACTTGGATGCTTAGAATAGGCTTTGTATCTTCAAGTATGGACAAGCTTTGTTGAGATTGATTACCCCCTGTATAAATACTCCCAGGTTTTCCTTAAATCCCTTAATTTGAGCTTTTGTGATTGGCCTAGTCTTCATCCGTGTCGAGTCAGCACCCCAGCGGGTTATCGGCGGAGCGGGCTTGGGCGCAATCACATCAGTGAGGGAGTGATATTTGGTGAGAATTTATTTTATTTTACATTATTTATACTAACATGGCAGATTTAAGGGTGAGGAGAGGAGATCCACCTTTAAAAATTAATGAAAAAGAGTCCGTAGGATTCCATTGCGGTTCCTGAGCTTCGGGGAGTGGTGAGGAAACGGACATGAGGGCCGTCTTGGAGCAACTTCACGGATGAATACTCAATTTGACCATTTAAATCAAAGTATGTACAGATTAGAAACATCCCAAGGAGGGCCGAATATATGGTTAGATGCTCATGGAGGTCGAGGTCGAGGAGGCCGAGGGCAACCAAGAGAGGAATTTGGGGGAAGTAACTATGGAGATGACTTTGAAGAAGGAATGGATGAAACACTTGCTGTCCAAGATAGGCTAGGCCATGGGAGGCATAGGAGAGAGGATTTATATGTTGATCTTGGCAACATCAAGGTAAACATCCCACCATTCATGGGTAAAAGTGATCCGGAAGCATATTTGGAATGGGAAGAGAGAATGGAGATGATTTTCGATTGTCATCATTATTCGGAGGCCAAGAAGGTGAAGATGGCAACAATGGAGTTTGGTCATTATGCACTCCAATGGAGGACCAATGGGCAAAACACCCAAAGGAGAGTTGGTGATGACTTGATTACTACATGGTAACAAATGAAAGGAGCCATACGGAAGCGATTCGTACCATCACACTATCATAGGTTGCTGCATCAAAGACTTCAATCTTTATCTCAAGGACATGGATCCGTGGAGGATTATTACAAGGAGATGGAGATGCTTATGATGAGATTGAACTTGAATGAAGATAGGGAAGAAACCATGGCAAGGTTTCTTGGTGGTTTAAATCGTGAAATAGACAATCAACTAGAATTGCAACAATATGTGGAATTGGAGGGGATGCTGCATGTGGCTATTAAATTAGAGCATCAATTCAAGAGGATGGGTGTAAGCTCATGGTTTAGGGGTGTTTCCAACAGTGGAAGATCAATTCCAAGTGGCTGGAGAAGCAATCCTACCTATGAAAGTAAGCCAAAGCCGAAGGTGTGGGAAGAAAGCTCCAATCGGCCAAAGAAGGAGCATAAAACTAAATCAGTCCAAGTCCACAAAAATGTGGTAAAATCTAATCCTAAACCTTCAAGATCAAGAGAAATAATATGTTTTAAGTGCCAGGGATGAGGACACATTGCAAGCCAATGCCCGAATAGAAGGATCATGGTGTTGAAAGGCAATGGTGAGCTAGAATCGGAAAGTGAGGAAAGTGAGGATGAAGCCAAGCAAGAGGAGGACGACTTGGCAGATGAACCCGAAACCTTGTAAGCATCCAATGCTGAATTAAACTTGGAGAGTACTTGTTGCATACAAAGATGGGGATAAAATTCAAAGAGAGAACATCTTCCACACCCAATGTGAAATTCAAGGTAAGATTTGTAGTATGATTATTGATAGTGGAAGTTGTACAAATGCAATTAGTAATCTTGTAGTTGATAAATTAGGATTAACAATTATTAAACATCCAGAACCTTATAGATTACAGTGGTTTAATGATAGTGGTGAAATAAAAGTGAATAAACAAGCCAAGGTAGAATTTAACATAGATAAATATGTGGATGTTGTTTTGTGTGATGTTGTGCCTATGCATGCCGGACATATTCTATTAGGTAGACCATGGCAATTTGATAAAGATGCTACTCATTTTGGTCGAGAGAATTGTATTATTTTTAGATTCAAAGGCAAGAAGGTCAAGCTAGAGCCATTAATTCCAAAGGAAGTATATAGAGACCAATTAAAAATCCAACAAAGGAAGGAGGCCGAAACACTCAAGGAGAAGGCTAGTATGGCATTAACGGCTTCACCATCCATCCAAGAAGGTAAGTCCAAGCTTGCTATCCAAGGTAAGCATTTTAAAACACAAATTGAGTGGAAAAACAATGAGAGGGCCGAAAGTGGGGTGAGAATAATGGAGAAACCCGAGAGAAATGGTGAGAAAACCGAGAAGGATGAAAAATGTGTGGTGGTTGAGAGAGAGAAAGGAAAAGAAAGGAAAGAAATAAAAAATAAAATTTTTTATTTGAGTTTTGGGATGTTAATAAGGCTATCTTGGGTAAGAAACCATGCTGGTTATGAATTATAAAAATGCTAATTTAAAAATGCTTTTGTTGTATAGAACTTTATCTGCATTATTAAAAGCTTTACTTAGTGGAAATTTGAGAATTTGGGAGATATTATTTACTAATATTAAAAAGTGTGATGAATTTGTATTTCTAGTATTTTTTATGATAGTTTTTGACCCAGAAGATTTGGTTTTGTTGCACTCAAGAAATGAGAGGTTCCCCGAACAAAAAAAAAAAGTCCAAGCCTATGCCGCATGTGGACGGATCTTTTCAAGTTTTGGAGCCGAATAACAAGAATGCCTACAAGCTTGATTTACCGTGTAAGTATAATATGAGTGCTGCATTTATTGTTGCTGATTTATTCCCTTCTGCTGTAGGTGATGATCTAGATTTGAGGACAAATCCTTTTCAAGAGGAGGGAAATGATGTGATTCCGCCCGAGCCCGCACAACTGATAACCCGCTGGGGTGCTGACCCGACACTGATAAAGATCGGGCCAATCACAAGAGCTCAAATTAAGAGATTTAAGGACAACCTAGAATCATTTATATAGAGGGTAATCAATTCTCAACAGAGCTTGTCCATACTAAAAGATACAAAGCCTATTCTAACCATCCAAGTGGTGGAAGCTGATACGGACTCGGGTAGTGATTTTGGTGCAAATATGGACACCGAGCAGCATGAAATGGTTCCAACTCTTTATGGATTCAATACATATGTCTAAGAGGATATGGAATCAAGTCAATCCAGCTTCAAAGGCATTCAAAAAGGGGTTGTAGGGATAGCTTCAAATTTGCCCTGTTTGTACTATATTTTGTGCTAGCTTTACTGTATTTTGCTGAGTTGGCTTTTTCTCTTTCTTCCAAGCAAGGGAAACGTGTGGGACTTCATGGTCAGATTATTTGGCATCCTACAAAGCATATTGAAGCTGATTTGGAGCTCAAATTGGTCAAAGATTGGTCAAAGTCAACTTAGTCAAAAAGCTAGTATTTTAGTTTCCTAATTTGATTTTGACTTTTTGTTTTAGGAAATTAGTCTTTTATTTTGATTTTTATATATTTATTTTTTGGAAAAATAAGTTTAGGAAAGTTATTATTTTAGTATTTCAATTGTAAATTAATTAATTCGTAATTCAAAATAAAGGAATTAATTAATCCAAATTAGTTTAGGAAACTAGGAAAAATTAGGCACATTCCTTTTCTCTACTTTCTTTTTCTCCACACTTTGAGTTCGATTTTGAATTAATATTTTTAGGGTTTTTGCTTTGTAATCTGTCAGGACCCGTCCAGAATTCCTCCCCGGAACCCTAGACAAACCCTGATCCCAGGGAAACCCTACCGGACCCTCCAATGGAAAATCCGGCAGAACCTCCCCTAAGGGATGGACTTACCACAAAATACCTGCATTGAAAACACACTTCTATAATCATCCCCTTATTCCTCCCGCAGACTACAAATTGATCCACAAATTTCAACACTTCTCAACAATAACAACAGTACAGTGCATAAATAAAACATAAGTGTCCCAATAGTATAGAGAGCTTTAAGAAGTGCTAATCAACAGAAATACAACAAGGCTGAAAGAAATAATACACTGAAATGAAAGAGTACAGAAGTACTTCTCGAAACACAACAGCAGCGGAAAAAAATTGGTTCGCTTCGGAAGAACGTCTACCACCACTTGCACCTAAGGGAACGGAACTTAAAAACGTGAGATGCTAATCATCTCAATGAGTGACCCTAACTACTGAACACTTTTAATAATAATAAAATAATAATAATAACAATTAAGGGAATTGAATAAGTACCAACAATAAATAAATAAATAACAATAAGTGTTGGAAATAATAATTTCCCTCAAAACTCTCACCAATCACTCTGTTTGAAATGTTCCCTTTTTAAAACAATTTCACAAAACCCGATGTATGTACTTCCCGAAAACCAAGGGATTAAACCATTTGATAAACAATAAATAAATAAATACATACCCCAATATATTTAATTAAAATATAATAAATTATAGTAAATAATTTTGAACACCTTTGGGGTTTAAAATATTATTTGCAATTTACACCTGACGCACCACACCATATACCGGTGATGCCCTCCGATACCCAGCGTCCCGAGCACCGACTGGCGGGGGGGTTAAAGAGAGAAACTTGCAAACGGCACTTCGGCGTCCCGACAGTACTGCTGCTGAAACCATCTCCCGGCCAAGGAGGGGGGCGGCTGAGGCCAATAACAAACTTGCCTGCCCACGGTCCAATGGCAACAACGGGAGAAATAATACCTGCGCGCTAAACCACATAATACTTGCGCGCTACCACGTGTCCATACACCAGAACACCAATACTGTATGAGTGCGTCTAAAAATAAACATTATTAACCAACCGTACCGTTTTTCCAAAATTACCGTGGGAAATACATTAAAATTTCACACTTACCATCCCACATATTTTTATTTAACACATCGGTACGAACCATCGATAACAACAAATCACAATTTTCTCGAAATACAAGATGCTACGATAAAAATACCGCGGGCATAATTTATAAAATTTAGACAAATATTTTCGTAAAATATTTAACCCAATAATGCCCGAAAAATATTACTTAAAACCACGTACAATTAATACCGAAACATACTTTGCTCATGCATAATGAATAAATTAAACCACAATAAACCATAATTAAATCACACCACATAAGCATAATTTAAATACCAATTAAACATAATCAATTGCCCAAAATAATTTTTGAAGGTGGGTCACTCACCTTGAGCGCATAAATCAACTAAGATCCTCTTCGGGATCAACTCCACCACTCGTACACGCACCTAAACAACCACAGTGTACCAACCAAAAATATTAATATTTTATTCGGGTAATTCCCAAATGGGTACCCGGGGAGCGAACACCAAACGATATCTAAAGGTTACGAGTTATATACCGAGTCGAAGCTCGTGTGATGAGGATCACGGATTCGATCTTACTTTCCGGTGATTGGACCCGACGTGGTCGGAATCTCACCGGAAAGCTTTTCGGGTTTCGGCTCCGCAATTCTCCTAAACCGTCGTAAATTGGCGGAAACGGATGCTGGATTCAGGTTCAGGAGGTCGAACACAGTGGACTGCAGCCGACCGAAAAACTGGGTACTCGCCGGAACAGTAACTTCCGGCGAGCCGCCGCAGCCACCGGCAACCGTCGCCGGCGGAGTGAAAATATGAGGCAAAGGAGATGGATGGAGTTGTTGAAGGATTATGACTGTGTGATTGATTATCACCCAGGCAAGGCGAATGTAGTGGCAGATGCTTTGAGTAGGAAGGCTAGTGGATCTCTTGCTCACATCCAAGTCATCCAACTACCTCTCATGGTGGAGTTGAGGAAGATGGGGGTGTTAATGCATATGCATCCTTCGGGAGTTCTTATGGCTAGTTTTCAGGTGCGACCGGTTTTAGTGGATCGTATATTGGAGGGTCCGGTAGGGTTTCCCTGGGATCAAGGTTTGTCTAGGATTCCGGGGAGGAATTCTGGACGGGTTCTGACATAATCTTAGCCTATTTAAAGGCTTATTTTCAATGAGAAATCAAGCTTGAATTTTATACAGAAAATTAATTGTGAGAGTGAATTCTCTTTGCTCTCTTTGAACACCTAAAACACCATTAGTGAATGAGTATTTTAGTTTGACTTATCAATAAGACATCCATCACCTATTGTGGCGTCTTCATTATATACCAAGGTTTCTAATCACAGGTTGGTTAGGGATCAAGGTGACCATTAGAACTTGAACATAATTAGATCCGGGCTAATATAATACGGGTTTAGGAGCAGGTCGTTCTAGGTTCGTATCATATAATAACCTATTTAAAATAATGAAAATTTTTTTATTGTAAATTTAAACTATGATTTATGGTAGATCTGGAAATTTTACTGAAATGAATTAATTACCCAACCTAGCCACTGGACGGATCTAGAGTTTTTTATTTGTAAGCATGTAAATTAATATATATATATATATGATGTGATTCCGCCCGAGCCCGCTCAACCGATAACCCGCTGGGGTGCTAACTCGACACGGATGAAGACTAGGCCAATCACAAGAGCTCAAATTAAGAGATTTAAGGACAAAATGGGAACATTTATACAGGGGGTAATCAACTCTCAATAGATCTTATCCATACTTGAAGATACAAAGCCTATTCTAAGCATCCAAGTGGTGGAAGCCGTTACGGACCTGGGTAGCAGTTTTGGTGCAAATATGGACAACGGGCAGCATGAAATGGTTCTAACTCTTTATGGATTCAATACATATGTATAATAGGATATGGAATCAAGTCAAGGCAGCTTCAAAGGCATTCAAAAAGAGGTTTTAGGGACAGCTTCAAATTTGGCCTGTTTTTTATTGTCTTTTGTGCTGGCTTTACTATATTTGCTGAGTTGGCTTTTTTTTCCACTTCCAAGCATGGGCAACGTGTGGGACTTCATATTCAGCTTATTTGGCATCCTACAAAGCATAATGAAGTTGATTTGGAGCTAAAATTGGTCAAAGTCAACTTAGTCAAAAAGCTAATATTATAGTTTCCTAATTTGATCATACTTTTTGTTTTAGGAAATTACCATTACTTTTTAGCTTTTATTTATTTATTTTCTGGAACAATACATTTAGGAAAGTTATTATTTTATTATTTTCATTGTCAATTAATTAATTCCTAATTCAAAATAAAGGAATTAATTAATCCAAATTAATCCACCATAGGAAACTACTTTGTACGGCCTGTTTTCCCTTTGTTTTTAGGGTTTTATTTCGTGGTTTTGTAGCCTCTTTAAAGGATTATTTTTCAATAAGAATACAACTTTGATTTGATTAAGAAAATACTTGTGAGACTAATTATCTCTTTGTTCTTTGAGAACACCTAAAACACCATTGGAGAATTGGTTGTTTTAGCTTGATTTATCAATAGGTTTTCCATCCCCTATTGTGGCGTCTACATTATACCAAGGTTTCTAACCACAGGTTGGTTAGGGGTTGAGGTCAATTCCATTAGAACTTGAACTTAATTAAGATCCGGGCTAATATAATACGAGTTTAGGAGCAGGTCGTCTTAGGTTTGTATCAATATATCTATATTTATATGTGTGTGTGTGTAAGATATTGATATAGTAATTAATGCCCAATTACTTGTATTTCCACTTATTTATAGCTATCTGTCACGTGCCTAACTAATGCTCGATGCTCGACACTAGCATAAATTATATATATATATATATATGTAGATATGTAGTTTTGATAGACAGTGAACAAGTGAGCTATTTTCTTTGGTACCTGCTTAAAAAATATAGTAACTAAGCTAGCAGATCCAAGGCATGGTCACTGACGGTTTGTTCACATATGGCTAAATTTTCAATGGCATTTGAAACATTATAGAGTATATGGGGGAGCACAAAGATTGGTTTGGTGGCATCATAAATGTTCCATACCCACCAAAAGTTGGCATTGGAGAGCGGCATTCATTTCTTCATCAAGGGGCGTCATCTATCGCGGTGTGAATGATAAGGGAGGAGATATTCAATGGATTGTGGCATGGGACAATCGAGCCGATGTCATAGAAAATCTAGTAACTATATAATTAAGCTAGCAAGTTAGTATATATTATATTTAAATTAATACTGTACTGGTTTACATCTCTGCTTGTCCCTATATGTATAATCATGCATGCATGCATTTAGCATTTAGAATTAGACACATGATCATTTGAATATAAGCTATTAGTTTACTGGCTTTATCAAATTCATTATTAGTCATTTCAACCCAAAAAGAAAAATAAAATCATTGTGAGACATATATAATTGTATTTATACGTTCTTATATATTGAAATGTAGGTATACACTGAAGTCCATGCACCAGCTAAGGTTGACTGGGATATGATAGAACAAAAGCTGCCTCTTAATCAAAACTCTAGCAGCTATGATGGATGCTTCGCCAATGTATCAATTACTGATGGTAATTTCCCTGAAATTCGAGCAGTACTCACACCGAAGTCCAAAAGCAAGAACTAGGTTTCCAGCTGGCACTGGTCATAAGTAATAAGCATGCATCATGTACTGTGTGTGGAAGAATGTCATGATATCCACATTATCATGGCCTTTTGTGTTATTGTATGTTGAGGCTGCCTAGCTGATGTAGTCATAATTAATATGTATGCATGCATGTATGGTGCCATTACAGTTTATGACATAGCAATTTTATGTTACTTTTATGATATGCTATGGTCTTTCAAATGAAATAATAGAACATGATCAAAGCAACTTTATTTCATGATAAGAATCATGGTAAAAAATAGAAAACACAAAGAGTTGAAAAACAGTGCAAAAATGACAGATGAACATGATTACCGATGGGCCATCACTAGTACCGATGGAAGTCATGGGTAATCCACTAAATTTTTTGGAAGCTTGCGGGAAAATTTACCGATGGACACCATCGGTAATAGACAATTTTCAAAATTTTCAACCAAATTGACCATAATTGAATACACTACTTTGATAATGTATATTTACACCAAGAACATGCTCAATGCAACTTTATTTCATGATAACAATGAAGGTAAAGAAAAGAAAACAAAAAAACGAGTTTGAAAAGCCAAAAATTACATATTAACTTGATTAATGATGGGCCATCAGTATTACTGATGGAAATCATTGATAATCCAATAAATTTTTTTCACATGGTTCTTTAATATTTACCGATGGAAACCATTGGTAATACCAATGGTTCATCGGTAATTACCATTGTCATGATGAAGAATATTAACGAATGGGGTATAGAAAGACCAGAGCACTAAGGCTCCTGAGATTCGTTTGGGAACAGTAGAAAACGGCATCGTTTTGTCCTTCGAAGACAAGGAAAAACCGTAGCACTTGTTCTTCTTATTCTTCTCCAAAGCCTGTGGCCCAACCATCCTCTTAGGCATCCATTTCATATAGGTTTCCTGTTCAAATTAACGTTGAAAATGCAGATAAGCATAAACTGAAATGTTCAACTGAAAAGTTCAACTAAATTGCATTTACTAAGCACAGTTTGAAAAGTTCTATTGCAAAAATTATTGCATAGTTAACCATTAAATATGAGCGAGTGTAACAGGAAAATGCTGACAAATCTGTGAAAATTTTTCAGGTCCAACCTTTTATATATTTCCTTGCTTCCCAATGTTCACTTCAAGAGACATAGCTAACCCTTCTCTAAAAGGATCAATAGTAGGATTTGTAAACTGTAAGGTGGAAAACAAAACAATCTCTCAACTACTAACGTATAGGGTTAAGACTAAGTGCCAATACAAAAGAAGATTATACAGATAAACATGAATTTAGGGGACAGAAGGAAAAAGGACTTGAAAGAGTATCATTTCACAAAAATAATAATGTTGTTATGCCTATGTATGAATGTGTACCACAATGATGCGTATGATATTTTGTGCAGTAGCCAATTACAGTAGCTCGTGTAGGAACCTTAAAAAACAACATATTGAGGTTATTTTTAATCACATAAAGTGCAATGCACCCATAACTCACTGGAAGAAACTTAAAATATTAATTGACAAAATGGATGAACATCTTGACTTTTAAAATTAATATTAGCAGACAACAGAAAAGTATGATTAAGTAGAAAAGGAAATATAAAAAGTTCTTCAATAACACAACTAGAAAAATCTGTTCTAATGTGTTACCCAAGACATTGCATCAAGCATTCTTCATGAATTTATTAGAACCATCCTACCAAATATGGAAACACCTTCACCTAGAACCAAGTACCATAGGATGTACATCCTACAAATGATAGCCCAAAGAATAGTGGAAAGCACACAAAGCAACATCACTATTGATATACAACTTTCCTCAAACATACCACAAGACTTACCACATTAAGTTGCAATATTTAAGAGTAAAAGCTACAATAACTAGAGAAACTAATGTCATAAACAAAGACCTGTATGTAAGGAAATTATATATCCTTTAGCCTACATTGAAGTTGAGATATGTCCAACCTTTTGATTCTAGGTTCAAAAATTTCAACCTGCCATTATTTTGGAAATGGAAACAGAATTACAAGCCTATTTAAAGTTTACAAAAACCATAGCTTTAAGAACTCACAAGCTATGTCAATCTGGATAACTACTAAGATCACATGCCATTTTCCAGAAGGACTTCAAAAAAGCAACTCAAAAATTGTATTAACCAAATCTACTAGAAAGAGAGGCAAAGTAAAGGCAAATTTTATCAATAAAAACAATGACATTAAAAGATGACATAGATGAAAAATTAGACAGCATTCATAATGATTCAACAATCTGCCTTTGTAAAACATCCGTGGGGTGTGTTCATAATTTTATCTTTTGAGGGATTTTTGATACCACCATCAGTCGAAAACGAAAATGAAGTTGTCCACTAGTAAAAGAGATGGAAAACCATTGGGTGGTTTTATTGCAAAGATGTAAGAGAAATCAAATAAAAGCATTAGAAAATATAGCCCCCTAACAGATCAAGAAACTGGTATGCAACTTAACTACCTTCCAACTATGTTCAGAGCCAGGAATGCCAAGTAAGACTTCTCACTCAAGATGTAACATATATACTTTCTTGGAATTTTTTGTCTTTGAAGAAACAAGAGCATGCCTAGGATAGGGAAGTGAAATGAAAAAAAGTTAAACTAAACATTTAAGAACATTCAATCAAAATGAGGACACAAATGAAGGTGCAACTCATACCTTTGCAAATGCATATATGCAATAGGTCCTCCATATCCAAACATGCCAAAAAAGGGCTGCATAACCAAGATATGCTTAAAAGATAAATTTGAATGAGTAAACACTAAGAAGATAATGGACATAGGACATAACTTTCAAACAAATTGTACTTTAAATATGGAGGAAGAAATGCATGCTAATAAATAATCAAGAGAAATAGAAAATAAGATAAAGTACATGTAGGAAATAAGAGGTAGACTTATCTTTATATTAGAATGAAACATACATGCACAAGCTACAAAAGTCAGTATCTAGTTTCATCATATAAATAGGTGTATGCACAAGATAAAAGTAAAATAAAAAGATATTGAAAACAAATTTTACCATAAGGTATGGAGGTTTTGACCCTATTTCCTGTCCTTTTGAAGAACTGTGAAGTGATGTGCCCATCTTTCCCCATATGGAATACATGTAAGTGACACCATTTGAGGAACACAAAAACCTCAAAAACACATGGAAATCAGAATTTAAAAATAACACTTATTATCATAATAAAAATAATGAAAATTGATTTTCTAATATAGTTGTTAAGGTTTTAGTTCTTTCGCAAGTTCTTCTCTTGTTTGACACAAGCATATCCACTTTATAGGGGAAACAATTTCTTTAATTCATTATGCCTCTTTGAAGTACCAATCGTTTGTTCAAGAATAAGCATCAAGAATGAGCATTAAAAAGAAAATATAAAGAAGAGCACATAATCAATGTGAAATTTGGCCAATTAAACACTAGAGCATAAGAAAATTAGCTACCAAATCTATAGGACTCTGTTATGAAACATATCCACTGATGAAGTGCCAGCAAAAAATTAATTGGAAGTCTAGGTCCAAAGTGATAATCTATCGAAAACTAATGAAAAAAGACTTGGTTAAATTTTTAACATTTGACAAAAAATTTTATTAGTGGGTCATTGTAAAGAATGACATGCTAAACTTGTAGAAGAAAAATCCTCAACTCTGCCGCACCAAAGTATTCCATATAACCATTGGCAAAAAACATGTTCTAGCTAACAACTTAATGATAATGATGGAATTCTAACACATATTACTATCACCTTATTCATGCATTCAAAGTATGAGCAAGCATAACCTTTCAATAGAAAATTCCATTCAAAACCTCTGAAGGAACCTAAAAAAAAATAATAATAATAAATTAAGAAAAGGTATCGTTACGAATGAAAAGCTAGGCATAAATTAAAAAAAGGCACCATTACGGATGAAAAGCTAGGCATACCTGCGGCTTCAAAATAGGATGAGAAG